>NC_056731.1:1190279609-1190397109 GCF_019279795.1 Protopterus annectens | reverse complement strand
ATTCAGTGGCAACTTTACCTCTCTCCCCACCCCCAAAGGACCAATCACAATACCAATACACTGCCAGGCACCCAGTAGTACTGCTGCTTTGGTTAACACACCACTGTCCAAGGCCAGGAATACAGCTTCTATTGGACCTGACAATATCCCTGGCTGTCTTCTGCATGAACTACAGAGTGAACTGGCACCTCACCTGTATGTCCAGTTCAATCACAGCCTCACCTCAGGCTTTGTCCCTACTGACTGGTGTACTGCTACAGTTATCCCTCTCTACACAGGAAGAGTGGGAGCAGACCCTGGGAAGTATCATCCCATTAGCATGACAAGGCTGTTATGGAAAGCTATGGAATGCATCATCATGGACTTAAGAAACAGGGATATGTGAATCTCCAGACATAAGATCCCACACAGTTTGCTTTTGTGAAGGGTAGATCATGCCTGCTCAATCAAACTGGTCAACGTCTTTGAGTCAGTCACCAGAGCTGTGGATGAAGGCAAGGTGGTTCATACAGCCCATCTCAATCTGGCCAAGCCCTTTGATAACATTCCCCACTCATGGTTCATGGATAAACTCACTAAGCTATAAATCAACCCCTATAACAGTAGGTGGATTGCAAACTGTCTCACAGATAGAACCCACAGTGTGAAAGTAGCTGAGCCCAAGTCAGACTGCTGACCAGTGACATGTGGAGTTCCACAGGGTTCGATCCTGGGTCCTCTCCTGTTTGGTATCTACTTCTCTAAAGTCCATGCCAACATGAAGGGACTCTGGCTGACAATGATTGCAGACTATTGCAAGTTGGGAGTTATTAACTACCCAAGTGATTTTGACATCCTACAGAAAGGCCTCACTGAGATCAGTGACTGGTATCAGAGCCATGGCTTTAAGCTCAATGTCAATGAATGTGTTGTCATCCCCCTTTGGGATGTCAGGCACTACAGGGATGTTACAGCACCAAAACTCAGACACCAGTGTGAAAGTGCATACCCTCAGCCAGTTCCATCAAAGTCACAGTCAGATACCGGTAGGTCAGGTGTCCAGTGGAGTATATGGACTGTGTGAAGAACTACATAATAGTTTTCCAGTCACACACTACCCCTACATATAGTTATCCTATTCTCAGTGTAGTCTGAATCCTGACCATGGTACAGGACATGTCTCAGTCTGCCGCTAAGAAGGCATACAGCCAATAGAGCAGCAGACACTGAAGCAGCATGCATAGTCAGATAAAAAAGGAGCCATAACACTTGCATCTACCCCCTCCATATACAGCCCAAATAACGTGCACATGACATGTGTACACAAACCCGACAGTCTGTCAACTATGGACAGACATGCACAGACCTCTCAAATGTACAGTTCACCTCACAATGTACAGGATCAGGACTGATATCTATAGTCTCTTCCCTGTAACCTATCTGTGGGTCTACTACATCACTGGGATGGTAGGAGGAATGAAGGCAAGAAATAATGCTACTAAATACGTCTGAGCCTCATAGTCCATGACATCTGGACAAAGCCTGACATCATTTGGGGACAGAGGCACAAACACAGGCGTAGATTGGACATATTGCTGTCAGACATTTAGACAGTTGCTGATGTTACTGGGTTTTGATGTACCATATCCTTTATGAGGAATATGAAGGCAGTAATACTAATGGATTTTAGTATTTACTGACTGCATTCCCTAGAGTCCCTGACTGATTTTCCAAGGACAACAACTGTCTGGGGAACAGACAAAACATAGCAGGCAAACATGTGGCCAGTCTGTGGACAGCATGCCAGTGGAGAGGTATGTCAGAGACATATCACTGTCAGATGTGAAATCACTCACTAAATGCATGTCCACACAAACCTTGTCAACCTATCAACCCACCATGTGGATAACAGCAGTGATGATGAAATAGAATCTGTTCACCATTCTGGAGATATGTCCCCCATGTTGTTGTGCTGTCTCCAGATGTCCTGTTCTGTGAAGTATTCCCACCTATTGTCTATGAATTTGTAGCCCACCACCTCTGTAATGTCCCTCACACAGGCAAGTAATAGGGCCAAGGCCCACATGAAGGATGTCCCATTTGTTGGAACTAGCAGCAATGCCCAGGCCCACAACACAAAACTATGTGGGCACCTACATAGTTGTATGGCCTTAGCAATACCTGACATCTGCACATCTGCACAGAGGACAGACAGGAAGTGGACAGCAAACATGTTATGCATTAGGATGAATGTCCTGAAGGATAGACATCTGAAACTGAATTGTATGCCATTACTACATGACAGCAGTCCTTAATGACATGGGCAAAAAACATAGTACTCTACAGTTAATATAATAATATCATATTAATATCCAGTTGGAGATACATAAAAACATACAGCTGAAACACCAAGAACAAGATAGTGTAGTACTCAGAGTCCCAGCTCTGCATGCATAGTTGCATGGTTGGAGTACAACAATAGGCAATCTAATTTTACATGGAAAAGCAGTATCAATAGTACTAATTTCATAATACAATATGTGTGGAATCATATTCATCAACCAGTGTACTGTAGCTGGTGTAACATGCAAGTGTGAGTGCATATAACATGTGATACTACCTGTGTATAAAAAATAAATAAAAAATATGATACTACCCATGTGTACCCAAGTGTCCTGGACAGTATAGTCACACCCTTGTTACTGTAATGAGAGCACATAAAAGCATGTTATGTACAGGAAATTAAATAAACTTATTACATGATGTCATTACTCTGCTATTTTATGAGACTGGAATGTGAGCAATGATTACCAGGGCTGAGCTATGTTTAGCAGGTTTACACATTGGACAATGCTCTTTATAAGCATACTTTAAACTATGTGGGTAACAATGACAGTGTTAAGTTTCTTTTCACAGTTAGTTCCAGTGGATTTTAATGGAGACAGAGATAGGGGAACTAGATTTTAGAGAGTTCAAATGGCAGGTTCTTTTGGATGCATGCAGGGCACCAGGGCTTAACAATGGTGTCAACTATAAAGCTGTGTTGAAAAGTAAAGTCTATTATAATAAATGTAAATAGTTTATATGCTTGTTAAAATGAATGCATTATTTAGGATGCATTTTACACACACATATATATATTTTATATTACATTTTAAGAAAACTGAGATCTGATTGGTTTGATGTGTACTGATGATGCTATAAAAATGGGACAGTTTTTTAACAGTTTGTTCTGACGAAGGCCTAATTTTTGGGCTGAAAGCGCTAAACCAGTGGATTAAAGTCTTTTTTGTGTGACACGGTGCTTCACAGTTATTTGTGGTTTTCCTTTTAATTTTAGGTTTACACATTGCTTAAATGTGAATGATAACCAGTAGTTAGCTCTGCTAAGCACATTTGCGCACTGGTAAGCACCAGTAAGTGAAGCCTACACAGTTTAAGCCCCTATCAATGTAATCATGTTTTAGCACTGCACAAAACTGCTTAAAAGTGCCTTAATCATTCTGTATCCATCAGCCCTTCTTCTGGCCACTAACAAAGTAATCAGCCATGCTCAGTCTTGTGCCCGGGATACTATACACCACTGTCACAGCAATTTACCACTAAGCTATCTTAGCTGTGAGATGTTAGGATGTTTTTTTTTTACAACATATCATGCAGTACAGTCGGTTTACAATAGGAATGACACTGTGCAATCAGGAATGATTATCTACAAATACATGAAAAAATATTTACATATATAGAGAGATAGATATGTGTGGAGATACATATATATATATGTATAACAATATACAGATCTATTACCAAGAAATACTGATGTGTGTGTGTGTGTGTGTGTGTGTGTGTGCATATATATATATATATATATATATATATATATATATATATATATATATATATAATATATATGCATACATGTCTCTAAATGCCCATACAAACATATGTGCTGATGATAGACCACCCATAACTGGGCCAGCATGCACAGTTGGATACGAAAGACCCATGACACTCACATCTACCCCCCAGTCCAAATAATAAGTGAACAGTACACTGCTACAAAACCATGATAGTCCATATACAATGGCCAGACATATACAGTGACCTCTTAGTAACACAACTACAATGCATGAAGATAGTAAACAAAAATACAGCCAGTAATTCACACAAGTTCATTTTACTCTGTCTTTGCCAAAGCCTTCAAGAAGTAATACATTACAAGAAATGCTTGCCTTAATTACAAGAAGCAATTAAAATTTATGTACATTTAAATATGCAGCCTCCAATTACACTCCTCATTCAACCCCTTAGGGAATAATGTATCACATTTAAAAATATACATTGATTCTGTACATAACAATTGCTCTTTTATGACTGTTTGACCAAACTGAGAAACAGACCGTTTCCAAAGCAGTACCTTGTAACCCACTACACTTAATTACATGTATATACACAGCCTCCAATTACAATGCACATTCAACCACCTAGGGGATAAAGTATCACATTTAAGAATTTAAGCCAATTCTGTGCATAACAAATCTTTCATGACTATTACCCCACGGTGAGAATTATTGAAATGTACAGATATATAACTGTCTTCTTCCACATCAGTAATATGTCTCACATGTTCTAACAGCCTAGTTTTAAAACACGTGTTACTCTCCCCCACATAAAATATGTTACAAGGGCATCTAAGAGCATTCTCCATACACCAACCTCTTAAATGTACAGTGTCCCACATGTTGTCCACCCCTTCCACTCAGCAGGAATGACAGAACAAAATAATGGTAGACCCTATCTATCAACCTCCTACTGTATGGCATCGGTACCAAGCCTGACAAAATTTGGGACTGAGGCCCAAAAACATGGCCATACTTGAAATATTGCTGTTATACACTGAGAAAATTGCTGGTGTTACAGGGTTTGTTGTAACATATCTTTTCTGAGGGATACAAAATCTGAAACACAAATGGATGTTGGCATGTACTGATTGCAATCACCAGAGTATGCTACTGATTTGCCAAGGACAGCACCTGTCTGGGAAACAGACCAAACATAACAGGCAAACCTCTGGCCATTATGTGGATATCCCTACAGTTGAGAGTTATGCAGACACAGAACTCTGTCAGACTGAAGCCCATGCATGTTCAGACAAACCCTGTTAAACAAGCAGTATTCAAAACATATAACAGCAATACTCACATTCTGCCCCTAAGTTTTGAATCTTCTCCACCATTTAGTTGGCTTGTCTCCACAGGTCTTGTTCTAAGAGGTATTAGCTCACACACCTACAGGATCGTTTCCTCACAGGTAAGGGAAAGGTCCAATGCCCACATGGAGTACACAATTATAGGAGTGTGTTGCCATGACATTGGCTATTGGAATAACTACACTGTTGCTCTGCATGCAGTCAGCAACTGGGGAACACCAATTGGTGCTCAGGCCATCACATGGTCATGAGCATTACCTACAAAAGACAAGGTGCCATCTATTCAAACCACCTCTGTCATAGACAGTCCATCAGTGCAAAGCTGAAGTAGTGTGAGAAAAAAAAATAAGAAAGGATATATCTGTGAAATATCCCGAAACAATGTATGTGAAATAAGTAAGCATGTGATTGAATGCAGTAGGTGGTCTGTAATAATGGAAAATAGGGATTTGAAAGCATGTGTCTCAACAAGACTTGCTGTACTGATGTACTGCTGAACAGCACTGATGGCCTTAGCATGTGGCTTTGTCTGTAGTGACTAGGCCAGCTACTGGGATGTTGTACATATCCATATGATACATGTGCATATAACTATGATACATATTTTGTCTTGTAAATGTAAGACAACAATACAGAGCATGTGCAGACTAAAGTACTCTGCAGATGTGTGTGTTGAACTGCATGTTATATACTGAGCTCATACCATTCAACTGTACAGTGTTTTGCACATTGACCATATGTGTGACTCATATTTGTAGTCAGTCAAATCCTTGCCAAATCCATGAAGACTGACATTACATCCCCCTTCATTGTCTGCTGGCTTTTCCCATTTGGGATTGCCACAGTGGGATCATCTGTTGCCATTTCTGCCTGTCCTCTGAATCCTATCTCACACCAACCACCTGCATGTCCTCTCTGACCACATCCAGAAACCTTATCTGAGGCCTTCCTCCCTTCCTCTTACCTGGCAGCCACACCTTACCGTCCTTTTCATATATACTCAGCACCCCTATTCAGCACATGTCCAAACTAATGTAATGCTGCCTCTCCAACACTATCTCATATCTGTCCAACATGGCCTGAAACTGTCATATACACATTGCTAAACCTGTGCACCTGTGTCACACCCAGTACAAATCATAACATCTGTGACTCTGCCTTGTGCAACTCTGACCCCTGCCTGTTTTTCAGTGCCACTGTCTCCAACCCATATAACGTATATGGTCTCACTACCATCTTGTAGACCTTACATATCATGTTTATTGATACTCTTCTGTCACATATCACTCCTGACACTCTTCTCCACCCTGCCTGTAATCTCTTCTACACCTGTACTCTATAGTCCTCATTGCTCAGAAATGTTGATCCCAATCAATTGAACACATCCACCTTTGCCAACTGTACTCCATGTATCCTCAACATTCTGCTATCCTCCCTCTCATTCGCACACACATATTTTGTCCTAGTGCTGCTGACCTTCATTCCTCTCCTCTCTAGAGCATATGTCCACCTCTCCAGGGTCTCCAAAAGCTGTTCCCTACTCTCAGTACAGATCACAATGTCATCTGCAAACAATATAGTCACCGGAGACTACCGTATGATCTTATCTGACAACCTGTCCATCACCATTGCAAGTCAGAAAGGGCTCACAGCTGATCCCTGATGTCATCCCACCTCCACCTTGAACATGTCCATCAATCCCAATGCAGACCTCAATGCTGTCACACCACCCTTGTACATATCCTGTACCACTCTTACATATATCTCTTCCACTCATGACTTCATCATACAATACCACAACTCCTGTCTAGGCATCCTGGCATATACTTTCTGAAAGTCCAGAGAGACACAGAGCAACCTGACCTTTTCCATATTCCACCAGTAACCGTCTCAGAGCAAACATTTAATCGGAAGTGCCCTTTCCGCACATGACACCATACTGCTGACCAGTACTCCTCATATCTCTGCGTAACCTAGCTTCCACTACTCTTACCCATAACTTCATGCTGTGACTGGTTAATGTTATCCCTCTGTAGTTATCACAGCTCTGCACATCAACCTCATTCTTAACACCATACCCAAGCACTTTCCCTCCACTCCTCATGTAACTACACACTTTCCAAGATATCCGTAAATAGTCTGCCATTTTCCCTAAACAACCCCATGCTTCCACAGGTGTGTAATGTGGACCAACAGGCTTGCCAGTATTCATGCTCTTCATAGCTATACTTACATCCTCTTTCTTAAGCCATTGCACTTCCTGATTCACCATACCCACATCATCCAACCTTTTCTGTCTCATTCTCTTCATTTATCTGCCTCTCAAAGTGCACTGTCCATGTGCTCAACACACACTCCTCGCTTGTGAGTACATATACCTCATCATCCTTATCTGCTGCACATCTTTCCTAGCTCAGTGCATCTGTCCAGCCAATCAGTACAATTCCTTTCATCCCTCCTTAATGTCCAACCTGTCATTGAACTCTTCATATGCCCATTGCCAGCCTTTGCCACCTCTCTCTCTGCCATACACATCATCTCCTCATACTCCTGCCTACTTTCTTCATCTCACTGACAGTCACACTCCTTCTTCACCAATCTCTGTCTCTGTATACTGTCTAGTACTTCCCCAGTCTACCAACGGGTGTCCTTGTACTGTTTCCTCCATCCACGTCACCTCAAGCACCATCTAGCTGTCTCCCTTACCAGCTCTACGGTACTTAACCAGATATTTGTTAGATTGTCACTGCCACCCAGTGCCTGTCTCAACTCTTCCCTGAACTACAACTCACAAGCACACGTTTCCAATTCACACCATTTGATCCTTGGTGCTGCCCTCACACTCCTCCTCATCTCGATCACCAACATCATCTTGCATACCAACATTCTCTGCTGCCTAAATACCCTATCACCTGTCATCACTTTACAGTCTCCAATCTCCTTCAAACTGGTCCTCCTATATTGGATATATTCCACCTGTGTGCATTTTACTCCACTCTTGTATGTCACCCTATGCTCCTCCACCGTGTTATAGTGCACATTCATGTCCATCATTTGTGCAAACTCCACTACCATCTCACTGTCTCCACTCCTTTTAACACCATATATACCCATCAATTCCTCATCCCCCACTGTTCCCTTCACCAACATGCCCACTGACATCTGTTGCAATGACCAGTCTGTCACCCTTGGGTACAGTCAACACCACATCATTCAACTGACATCACATCTCTCTTTCTCATCCATCGCACAACCAACTTGCATAGCATATGCCCTAACAACAGTCATCATTATACCATCAGATTACAGCTTCAGAAACATCACTCTATTAGACACTTATGTCATCCTCCAAAAACACTCTTGGCATACTGTTCCTTCAGCAGAAGCCCTACCCACTTCCACCTCCAGTCCACACCTTGATAGCACAGTTGTGACCTGTCTGCCATACACCCAGCCATAATCCCCTGCCACGTGGTCTCCTGCACACACACAATATATCAACCATCCCCTGGCCATCATATCAGCTAACCTGATGCATGTACCACTCATACTGCCAACATTAACAATTCTTACCCTCAATACCACCCTCCTAGCCTTTCCCCTCTCTTCCTGCCATATGACTGTTGGACATTTTCCAGGGGATGCCTATCAGTACAAAGGCTATTGTGCTATTGAATGACTCAAATATGTTACAGCAATATTGAGACACTGTCACGGATTTTGTCCCATTGTACCCATGTATGCATGGCATCCCACAGATGTCCTGCTGTAACAGGTTGAGAGGGATGACTGCACAGCAAGAGTGTGAGTTTAGTGTGCCATACTGACATAGAACAGACATTTATGTGAGGTATTAGCTATGCACATGTCAGTATGAGTAGGTGTATGTGTCCACCACATGATAACAGACAGGGGATGCAAAATGTCAGTTAAAACAGCTGCATATGTTGTACATGTGTGTAATCTTAGTTATTGTGCACCCAAAAGAGTGACATTTCTACAGCAACTGGTTGTTGCATTGCCCTGACACAGCCATGGTTAGTACAATAAGCATGATTATCATTACTAAATTGGAGAGGTCCAATTGTGTTATGACTTTCTGGCCATGCCCACTACAAACAACTGATTGAATGCATATATGGCTGTATGGACTCAGCAATACCTTACTTGTCATACATGCCTCCACCAACATAGAATAATTGCTGGACAGCAGCATTACACAAACCACAAACTTGGTCCCTATGGTAGCTGTACAGGCAAAGTAGGGGCAGGACCAACCTGGCATCAAGTCAGCCATTGTCTGAACAAGCATATGAGGTCACAGGTGGATTGCTGTAAGGCCAACTATGATTACAAATTGGAGACATCCACCAGGGACAATCACATGGCCATCTTCCCATATGGCTGCAATCTTGGAGGCAACATACCAACCCAACCTGTAATGGTGGCCAATCAGATCACATACACACACAACATAGCTACAGGCAACCTGATGCAGATAGGGTTAGGGCAAACATCCCCCTGTCTCAGCATCACTATAGGTGGGTATGTACTGCACCCACACCCATCCCCTCATCACTAGTGAGCAGGTACATATTGCCTACTGAAAGGCAACAAAGGCAACAAATGTAAGTATCCATGGGATGTCATATCATCCCTGTCTGCATCCTACATGAACTCAGGCATGTGCTTCCAGCTGCATTACACACTGTAGTCACACCAAGCCGCAGCACCATCCGCATGGAAGATGGCAAATGTCATCCATTTACACAGACCTGAATGAGGAATGATGGATTATGAAAACAACTTGCCTTCACTGCCTGCAATATGACTCATCAGGACCAGGAGTGTAATGCAAGCTGATACTGTGCTAATAGATTATAGGGGTATGGTGTGATTGTGAGTGGTGGCTACTGGTATGGTTGTGAGTGTTGGCTACTGGTATTCAAGGTAAATGTGCAGGTACTGGACATACTGTTGCCAAATGTATAGGGTTTTGTGATGTGTTTCCTTGTTAGTGTTTACCAGGTGCAATGTCACATCACTGGCGGGAGACCTTTTCACCAGCGGAATGCAACTTGATAATGGAAGCCATAATACAGAACCACACAGTACTGTTGGGCCGAGGCCAGCAACATCTGTGTGATGACCCTGTCCACTGGGTAAATTAGATGGGCCTGCACGCACATACATATGAGTAGGTGCAGCATCATGCCACCAACCTCATAGGCCATGCCTGGCAAAAAGGGCTGCTGCTGTGGCCAGGGACCCCACAATGACAAATGGGACCCCAGCCATGCAGCCCCCACTAACACCAAATGAGGAGCTCCTTGCCAAGCTTGGGTCACCCGTCACAGTATGACACCACGGTACAAAGCCTTACTTGCTGGAGGTTGGTGGCACCCATACAATAGACAAGGAGAATGCAGGTAAGATCTCAATGGGGATTAGTAGACTACTGTATGAGACATACTTGTATCTGTACAGTATCTACATGCATGTGCCAGGTTAGATTGCAGTTGTGGATGTGGATTTCTAATGCACAGAAGTACAAATCTATGGTGAAGGACAACAAATTGTGTAGTATTGAGTGTTGTACTGCAAATGTGCAGATATGCTGCATCCATCCTTTACCAAGGGCACATGTGAGCCTGCTGACAGTACCTCTCTCTCCCATAACTACATAGGTCACTCTGGTCTGCATATTGGACAGCAGCCTGAAGCTGGTGAGTATGGAATTGTTCAGTTGAGCTTTGGCAATACCCCAGGCATGTGGAGGGCATGCAAGTTACCATGCATGCAACTATGACTAATAGCCATATTGCTTTATGTGCATGTTCACTTGTGATAGGGTTAATTGCATTGCATCACAGTGGTCACCACAGGGGCCTATCCGAAGAGAATGTAACATTCCTGTAGCATACCTTACAACCTGTCAGTGCAAGACATCTAGACAGACACCTGAAAAATGTCTTGGACAAACTGACTAAGGTAGGGACATGTGAAACATTACTGCTATACAGTGGATATAAATTGTATACAGACCTGTTAAGATGTCATTTGTTTCTGATATATACTGACTGAGACCACAGTATGTCAGTCCACACCTTTCCCAACCTTTAATGTGACCCATGATATGAACAATTCACTTGTAAAACCAAGCATCTGGACTCGTATATTGCACCTACATGCCTAGACAAGTGTGAGGGTAGCAGACATTGTGTCAGTATGCTGTTTCAGTCAGGTATGGTACCTGATGCTGCCATATGTGTCAGTACACTCACTGTGGCCTATTTGGCAACTATATCACATACATGGGCATTGTTAAGGCAGTCAGAGCACTAATAGGTTCCAAACATCTGGATGTTCCAGACACATCTGTACAGACGACTGGTATGGCCTGTACAATGCTTTGACATGCTGCATGTGAGTCAGATGCATTACCACATTCTGTAAAGTAATGGCATCAGGAGGTGGTCACCTGACATGTATGGTACACACATCAAAATGGTATCAGCCACACAAGATATGATCCACACACACACACACACACACACACACACACACACACACACACACACACACACACACATCAGTATTGAGATTAGAACTCCTTCCTATCTATTTATGTCTACTATAGTGTTACGCAGTTATCAGAAATGCCAGTAACTTACACAATTTCACCTCATCCAAAGGTACTTATAAGGTGAATGACATCAACAGGACTATTAAATTAGGATGAGTATGGTGATACACAACTCAAAATGGTATAACCTTCATAGTACATGATTCTCACACAAACACACAGAAACAGTTGCCAGTATTGAGATTAGAACTCCTGCCTATCTAGTTATTTGTATTATGGTATTCCGCAGTTAGCAGATGCACTGCGCAGCTTACACAATTGCACCTTGTCCAAAGGTACTTCTAAGGTGAATGACAACAGCAGCACTAGTAAAGTAGGGTGGGGGAAGTGTAATGGGTGGCACACAAATCAAAATGGTATAAGCCACACAGTATCTGATTCACACACACACACACACACACACACACACACACACACACACACACACACACACACACACACACACACACACACACACACACACACACACACACACACACACACACACACACACACACACACACACACACACTCACTCAGTTGCCAGTACTGGGATTAGATCTCCTACCTATCTAGTTATGTCTACTATAGTGCTACTCAGACATGCCACGGAGCTTATACAATATCACCTAGTCCACAGGTACTTCTAAGGTGAATGACATCAAATGGACTACTAAAGGGGAAGTGTAAAGGGTGGCACACAAGTCAGAATGGTATAACTCACACTACATCATACACACACACACTTGCCAGTATTGAGATTAGAACCCCTGCCTATCCAGTTATTTGTACTATAGTGTTACTCAGTTACTACACACATTACAGAGCTTACTGGACTTACAACCTGCCAAAGGTGATGATAACTGCACATCTGAGGTATAGTATTACAGGTGACAGGAAGTCTGCCTTCATTTCTCCTTTACATCTTGCTAGTTATTTCTGTCTTGCACTTCAAATAGCATTATAGCTTTGCACTTCAACAGATTATTGTATCAATAAGTGTATCACACCTGGGAGCCATCAGCAGTACTCGTTCATAATGGAATACGCCCCAGTACTTACTACTTATGCCTCACAGAAAGACGTTGTCCCGTTCGATTCTCAGCTAGAGCGTCTTCTGTGAGGAGACATGCATGAATGGACGTTCCTTCGTTGAAGGTTGTGTGTCAGGGCTGGCAACTCGGCACGTAAAAATCCACTGCCAATCATTAGCGGACCAGAGTTCTGCTGTGGTGACCCCCAACCGGGAAAAAGCTGAAAGAGACAACAACTTACTACTTATGCTGTGGCGACCCCTAACTGGAAAAGCTGAAAGACAACAACAACTTACTACTTATGACCACCCCTCCTGGCATGACGGAAGTGTGGTTTTATTTGCTTTCACCCATTAACCTGGTGCACTTGTCCATTTTGAGGCACTGTTGCAACTGCCTCATGTACACAGACAACCCTCTCCTCTAATCTCCAAACACTCAGACCAGTGAGAGTTACCCCTATCTCACCAAATGTGGAAATATGCATTCTTCAGCAAAGACTGAACTAGCTGGTCAAGAGGATAAGATCAACACCTGCACCATACCATCACACCATGTGGACCCCATAGCTAGCCACAACACTCACTATGACAGCCCTGGCATACATTGAAGAACCACTCACCCACCTTCACAGGGGCATTAAATGGACATTTATACAAACAGCACATGCCAGCAAGACAGACACCCACTCAGACACCATAACATAGCACATGCCAAAGCACACATATGTCTTCTACACAGTGTGCCCCTCAACCTAAGCTCCTAAGGCTGACCACCTTGCACAATACAGTGATCATGGGGTGACTCAGTACTGTGGCACACAGATGTCCCACTCACTATGTTGGTTATGAAGGAGGTAACAGACAACAGTCTATCACGTGCCAGCATCCAACACATGATACACCCAGTCAGGCTACTCCACAACAGCTACAAGTATCACTCTGTCATCATCCATGTGGGTGTGAATGACCTGAGACCTGGGCTACATGACAAGAGGCATGATTGAACACTCAGATTATGTGGTCCAGGCAGCTGTGACAGTAGCCGTGAGCAGTATACTGCCATCACCCAGAATTATGCTGTAGTACTATCAGCAGATAATTGACTGCAACATTGGCTTACATGTTGTGTGTCATTCTCAGGGGATCCAGTATCTCTCTGCTTGGGATAACATGATTGACAGACCTCAATGCATTGCCAGAGATGTCCTAAATCTGTCAGCCAGGGCTTCCAGGTACAGTGTAAGTGTCTTGCCACCCCTATAGTGCCTTATTAGGCAGTGTTCCAAATCAAATTACCACCATAACAGCTAGACATGTATGCAATCTGAGGGTCATGTTGCTAAACAGTAGACATCTGTCAAGATGCAGTCACTCAAAGCACTCCTCAGAGTGGAGGACATTGACATTTGTGTTGTAATGGAGAGAGAGTTCACAGCAGCAGACAGCAGCCCTGCACTAACAGGCTATGACGCATTCCACAGCTGTCTGAGCCAAAACATGGACCACACCTCCAGAGGCGGTGGTGTCTCCATCTTCATAATGGATATACACACCTCCAGACTAGTATCTCAGCATAATGCATTGGATATACTGCTGGTAAAACTGACTTTGGAGAATAGTGCAATCCACACCATAGCCTGCTATGGGTCCCCAGCTATGTCCCTAGACTGTCAATGCACATTCCTCAACACCCTGGCATTTATGAAGGTCCAACCCAACACTGACATAATTGGAGACTTCAGCTACCCCTCCATCACCTGAGGAAAGTAGTCAAGCACCAATACACTGGCTCAGTTCCAGTGCCCTGGACTGGCTCATACTGACCCCCAGTGGAGGAAGCAACAACCTTGACCTGTGTTGATTGCTTACATATGGGACTGTTGCTTGACCACAGTTGTCAATCCCTACCTGGTCAGATGCAAACATGATGTAATCAATATGGAGCTCAGCATCTCACCCACACACCTTCCAACAAGGTAATCACCTTGCAAAACCTCTACGATGCTGATGTTGCAGTTATAAAAACAGGGGTGAATGACTTCACTGCACCCATGCCAATGGGAGATAGCTGCATGACTGTTGCATCATACACATATGCACTGCACAAACATGTACATAGATGCATGGTACTAGCCATAGCCAACAGAACACAGACACTGTCCTGCAAACACTGGAAGCCAATGTGATGGTCCCCTGCCATTAATAAAGTGTACAACAGAGGGGGGACACTGTTGCAGAAAAAGTTGGTGTCCCAAGACTGGTAAACCCCCTTATTAGCCTCAAACACAACTTGGAATCCCTCATGGTATCACCTACAGGCAGCTATGAAGGCAGAATTGCAGCAGACACTGATGACAATCACATAAGCCTTTGATAGTTATATCAACAACCTCCACAGCAATAACCACAAGTGCTGTGAGTGACTGCACAATGCTAATTCCTATTCTGAGATAACAGATATTGGCCACAGTCTTGCCAAAGCATAAAGTGCCAGCTTTATCCCTCTCCCAAGGGTCAATCACAATGGCAGATGAATGCCAGGCACCCAGCATTACTGCAGGCCAGATTAGACCCGCATTGTCCACAGGCAAGGATACAGCTTCCATGGGACCACAACATATCTGTGGCTATGTTCTACATGACATACAAAGAGAACTGGCACCACATCTGTGTACCCTGGTCAGTCACAGCCTCACCTCAGGCTTTGTCCTTCCAAAATGGCACACTGCTACAGTCATCCCTGTCCATAAAGGGGTAGCATTTACAGACCCTGGGGATTATTGGGCCCTTAGCCTGACAAGTCTATGTACGGGTATAGGCGCATCATCAGGGACCTGATTGACCAAGATGTGGGTGATCTCCTAACTCAGGACCCCACACAGTTTGACTTTGTGAATGGCAGATCATGCCTGCTCAACCTAGTTGATGTCTTTAAGTGAGTCACCAGGGCTGTGTATGACAGGTGCTGCATACAGCCTACCTCAATCTGGCCAAGGCTTCTGATACCATTCCTTAGTCAGGGATTATTGATAAACCCAACAAACTAGGCATCAACCCCTATATCAGTGGGTGGTTTGCAAATTGGTTCACAGAACACACAGTGTGACAGTGGCAAACTCCAAGTCAGACTGGCAAGCAGTCATGAGTGGAGTCTCACAGGGATCAGTACTGGATAGTGTCCTGTCCAGCCTCTATTTCTCAGGAGTCCAGCACAACACAGAGTAGCTCTGGCTGACTAAGTTCACAGAGGACTGCAAGCTGAGAGCTATCATGAACTCCACAAGTGATGCAGACATCCTACAGAAAGGCCTCACTGAGACCAATGAGTGGTGTGGAAACCATGGCCAGCAGCTTATGACAAAATACATCATCATCCCCTTTGGTAAAACATTCAGTTCCCAGTATGTTCCACATCAATGGGAGCCCAATGAACACTGTAGGCATTATAAGAGATCTGGGGACACAGGTTGACAGCAACTTCTCCTTCAAGCACCACATTGCCACTGTGGTCAGGAAGTACTTCTATATGGCACATTGCATTACCAAGAGTTTTGCATCCAGGAAGGTAGAGGTAATGATCTCTGTCTACTATTCCCCCATTAGACCACTCCCCAAGTATTATGGCCCATTTGCCATGTACCTCACTAGACACCTGCTACAGGTGGAGAAGCCACAGAAGCACCTCACAAAGGGGTTCCTAGGCATTAAACACACATCCTACACAGACTGACTCAGAAGACCCAAGCTATTCTCTGTATCATATCACCTAATTAGCAGCTATCTGTGCTTGACTTACAAAGCCATGTCTGACCCAGCTGATTTAGAAATGCTACATATAAATCCATCTACACCACACACTCAATAGATCTCCACCTCAGTGCTACAATCACCACAACATGCTAGTGGTAAAGTCCTCTCACCAAGAGACTGCACATGCCTGGAATATACTTCCCATACATGTCATGCGGAGCACCTAGCTGACCCTGTTCCAGAAAAATCTTGATGAGTGGATAGGTAATAGTTCAACCCAAGGATCACTACAGTGGCTATACTTGATACAGGCACAGAGATGTAACATCTGGTGGCACAATGGCAGGGCCCTTCTATGTGCTAGGCTTGTTAAGGCTCCTGGGCCATTACCTATTACACACTTGTGAACCTATAAAGGGAATGACATCAGCAGGACTGATAAAGTAGTGCAGTGGGTGTTAAACTTATCAAAATACTTTGTCCTACAAACAGACATACACACACACACACACACACACACACACACACACACACTTGACAGATGTGGGAGTAGAACTTCTACCTAACTAGTGATTTGTACCATAGTGTTACGCAGTTACCACACACCCTACAGAGCTTACTGGGCTGAGAGTTGGCCAAAGGTGCTGATATGGGGTATGACATCAGCAGGACTGATAAAGTAGGGCAGTGGGTGGGAAACATATCAAAATACTTCTACTTACAAACATACATACCCACACACACATTTGCCGGGTACAAGAGTAGAACCCCTGCCAAACTATTCATTTGTACTGTAGTGTTAAGCATTTATCACACGCACTACCGAGCTTACAGTGCTAACAGCTGGCCAAGGTTGCTGATAAGGGACTGACATCATCTTGACTGATAAGATGGGGCGCTGTGAAGTGTTGTGGGTGGGAATATCATAAAACTGTTTCACCTATAAACAAGCAAACGCACAACTCCCTCAGGCTTACACACACACACACTTCTACATTTGCCAGTACTGAGATTAGAACTTCTACCTAACTAGTTATTTTTACTATCGTGTTATGCAGTTATTGCATGCACCACAGAGCTTATGGGGCTGAGGCCTGATGGAAAGCACTTCTAAGATGGCTGATATCTACAGGACTGGTAAAGTAGGGGAAGTGTACTGAGTTTGAATGGACCCAAAAGCTTTTAATTGTAAATACACACACACACACACACACACACACACACACACACACTCTTCAACATTTGCCAGACTGAGATTAGAACTCCTACCTAACTATTTATTTGTACTATTGTGTTATTGCAGTTATTGCACATGCCCTAGAGCTTATGGGGCTGAGGCCTGATGGAAGGCACTTCTAAGATATCTGCAGGGCTGCTAAAGTAGGGAAAGGGGAAGTGTACTGGGTTTGAATAGACCCAAATGTTTTTATTTGTGAACTCACACACACACATTTGCATTTACCAGGACTGAGATTAAAACTCCTACCTAACTAGTTATTTGTCCTGTAGTGTTATGCAGTTATTGCATGTGCCACAGAACTTACGGGGCTGGGCCTAACAAAAGTGATTTCTATGGTGACAGACATCTTCAGGACTGCTGCGGTGGAGCAATGGGAAGTGCACTGGGTGGGGTAAGCCTGTTCATTCCTAGATTCTACTGACATTTCTCTAAGTGTATGAGCAAGCCCAGTGTGTCCTTCTATAGTACATGTGGGACTCCATTCCAGGGATTGTTGTACTCCAGTCCAGTTTTTTTTGTGCTACAGCCATACTTTTCAACCTGTTGGTGCAGGATATCTGGAGATAACCTATCAAGATGTGGGGACAATGGGCCATACAATGATTGTGACAATTTCTCTTAGTAATGTATGGGTTGCTAGGGTTACATGGGCTTGTTTTAGCAGATACCTGTCATATATGCCATTTGACACTGCCATGTATTGTTTCAGTACATTGTGACATACCTCCTTAGATCATCACAGTGATTTATCAGAGGAATACAGGATGGATGATGCACACACAGGGTTTATGGGCTAAATGCTAAGCATTCTTGCACAATCTAGCCTGTTGAGGGGTGTGCCTACAAGCAATTGACTGCTGGTGCTGTGGAAATGGTCCAGCACCTTGGTGATATATTACAATGGTGGAATCTCTGTGCATTTATGTTCTGGCCTGGTCTGTTTTCCAGTCCACAATTGGGTAATATAAGTCAGACTAGATCAGGGTGACAGGCAGACTCCAGACAGATTTATAGGGGATATGATATGTGGGGGTGTGTCTGCACTTGGAGGGTCTTGTGTGTGTCAGACTGTTTGACCAGACTGGAGGTGTGTGTTTGTCACTTTGGCCAGCTTTGGCCAGCTAAGACCTGCATACAATCAACTGAACACATAAGTGAAGTTAAGTAAATTTTTATTTGCACTTTTTTCAAATAATACACAATTTAAATTAATTTGTTTTTGTTGCATTGAGCAATATCTAGCTGGAAGTTGTTACTCTGTTTTTTCAGTTAAGGCTTGTTAAAAAACCTGCATAGCCAGTGATAAGTGGGGGTAGTTTACTTCATTGATATTCAGTTTCTGTCTTATACAAGTGGTACAGTGAATTATTTTCTGTTTAAACTGTGAGCTTTGGCCAGTTAAGACCTGCATGCAATCAACTGAACGCATAAGTGAAGTTAAGTAAATTTTTATCTGTACTTTTTTCAAATAATACAAGATTTAAATTAAATTGTTTGTGTTGCATTGAGCAGTATCTAGCTGGAAGTTGTGACTCTGTTTTTTCAGTAGGTCCCCACCCACCCTCCCTGTTTTTGTTTTGGTGTTAATCTTGGTGGCTTTGAAACTGCCCGCCCCTCTTGTAAATTTGCACTTGGATACTCCTCCTGGGCCCATCTCATTTGCTCACTCAAAAAAATAAAAAAAATTATCTGCTTTTACTGTATTTGTGTTTCTTCCTACTTTATTTTGCTTTTGTGTCATCTTAAAAGTACTCAATTGTATTTATTACTGCTTGGTGTAACTCATTCTAAGCCTTTTAGTTTAAGCACTTGGGCTTTAGACCTGTTGTTTTACATTAAGAAGGTTTGTGGTCTGCACTGTAGTGGCAGAACAGGTAGCTTACATCCTTCTAAGTTGGGAACTGCTGACTGAGGGCTCAGTGTCTGTTATTCTAAAAGTGTATTAATTCTGGTTTAAGCACTTGCACTTCAGGCCAGTTATTTTACATTAAGAGGGTCCGTGGTCTGCACTCTTGTGGGAGGAGAGACAGGACTCTGCCCTTCTGAGCTGGGAATTTCTGCTTAAAGGCTTATAGTGCCTGCATATTTAAACTACTTCTTACTGAAATTGGTACACCTTGTTTGCTGTAGCATAGACTAGATCCAGGCCTGCTGAATCTAGCTTTGTTTGTATAACTTGAGCACTAATCCAGGCATTCTTTAAAGTATTCAATTGTATTTATTACTGCTTGGTAGTAACTTGATTAAAGTGTAGCTATCATTCTAAGTCTTTTGGATTAAGCACTTGGGCTTCAGACCAGTTGTTTTACATTAGGAAGGTTTGTGGCCTGCTGATTGAGGGCTCAGTGTCTGTTATTCTAAAAGTGTATTAGTTCTGGTTTAAGCACTTGGGCTTCAGGCCAGTTATTTTACATTAAGAAGGTTCGTGGTCTGCACTCTTGTGGGAGGAGAGGCTGGACTCTGCCCTTCTGAGCTGGGAATTTTTGGTTAAAGGCTTATAATGCCTGCATATTTGAACTGTTTCTTACTGAAATTGGTACACCTTGTTTGCTGTAGCATAGACTAGATCCAGGCCTGCTGAATCTAGCTTTGTTTGTATGCTTGTTGTTTGCTTGTTATTTCCCTGAAACGCTAATTCTACCTAAAACGCGGCTTTTCAGAGCTTCTGTGGATCCCTAGTGATATCTGCATTGCTTACTGTACTTATTTCCTTGTTTCACTTGAAGGTTAAGTTACCTGTAACACATTGCATTTAAGTTACCTGGCACTTGCTCACTAAAGCAATTATATAAATCAGCACTAAAAAATTAAAAGCACTACACCGTCACAAACTCCCCTTGAGTACCTTGTTCCCCATTGGCCCTTTTTTTTCAATTATAAAGGAATTCCCAATACTATTCTAGCATGTCCAAAGGACAGTTGTCAATCTCCTCTCCAGTCCAGCTGATGAATCTGTGAATCTTGAGGCAATGTTACAACTGCCTCATGTACACAGACAGCCCTCTCCTCCTCCCAACAAATTCCAACACATGTGAGAGATGCAACCATATAGCCAAACTGGAGGCTAAGCTCTCTCAACTCAGTACTGGCATAACCAGTCAGGAGGAGAAGCACACTCACTACAATTCAAGTCTCACATAGACCTACCACGACAGCAAACCAAACACATAAACACACAAAAACATACTCGGTGGCTCTAAATAAAAATCTGCCTGAGCAGCAGAGACCTCCAAAGCAGACACCCAAGGAACCGCTACCCCAAAATAAAACATGTGCAACGCATAGCTCACAAAGCCAGTGTGCTGAACAGTCACAGCCCTTAAGGCTAAACAACACACCTGATACACTTGTAATAGGTGACTCTATCGTCAGGCACACTGACGTCCCGCTCACCAGGCTGAACAAGGAGAAGGTCACGGTGAGCTGCCTGTAAGGTGCTAGGATACTACACATAACACAAGCACTCAGGTCACTCCAAGGCAAGTACAAATATGACTCAGTCATTGTCCATGCTGGTGTGAATGACCTGAGACGTACCTCCCTGGACTACATGAAAAGAGACATAGAGAAGCTCTCTGAGCATGTAGCCCAGGCTGGTATGACCCTGACCTTGAGTAGCATTTTACCCTCACCAAGAATTATACCACAATATGAAGACAAGATGATCAATTTCAACAACTGGCTTAAGTGTTGGTGTCATTCAAAGGGGATCCAATGCCTGTCAGCCTGGGATGACATGCTTGACAAGCCATGATGCTTCGCTAGGGATGGCTTGCACTTGTCACCTTTGGGCTTTCAGATATTGGCAAAGGCTCTTGCTACCCCCATAGTGCCGTTTTTAGGTAAGGCTCAAAAGACAAACCCACCTCCATAGGTATCACAAGGGATAAGAAACTAAGAGTAATGCTACTCAACACCAGAAGTCTAAACTCAAGATGCACGCACTCGAAACTCTCCTTAGCATGGAGAACATCGATATCTGTGCAGTAACAGAAACCTGGTTCAAGGCTCCCAAGAGCACCCCAGCACTACCAGGTTATACCCCATACCATGCTATTCGGCCCCAAAACTTGGACAGAACCACAAAAGGAGAGAGAGTATCAATATTCATCAAAGATACCCACACCTCCAGGTTGGTGGCACAGCACGAAGCATCAGAGACTATCCATGTGCAACTATCAGTGGGTAAAACTGCCTTCCAGTTTATAGCCTGCTACAGACCACCCTCCCAAACCCAGGAACCCCACTTGGCCTTCCTGAGAACACTGGAAAATATGAAGGTCTCTCCAAACACCATTATATTGGGCGACTTCAACTACCCAAACATAGACTGGGAGCATTACTCTAGCTCCAACACCCTAGCCCAAAAGTTCCTAGAATTTATAAACTCAAATGCTATGGAACAACTTGTTACCACTCCCACAATAGGGAAAAACATACTGGACCTGATCATCACCAACATGGGGACTCTATGCTCCAGACCAGAAGTGTATGCCTCACTGGTAAGATCAGACAATAAACTAATCTCACTGGATATTGACATCCCGACCCCACCCCCTGCCCAGAAAACCACAGTGAAAAACTTCTCTAAAGCAAATTTCACACTCCCCAAAACTGAGGTGGAATCCTTCAAAGCCCCCGGGCCTGTGGAAAATGCGGCCCAGACCGCAGAATCCTTTATAAATGCATTCTATGAACACCTTCAGGAATGCATGGATCATGCAATCCCAAATAAAACCACGACCCAATCCTCCAAAAGCAGGTATCCTGTCTGGTGGACCCCATCCATAAACAAACTATACAATAGAAGGAGGAAGCTACTACATGATAGAGCAAAATCCCAAAAAGGGAAGGCATCTCTGATCAGTATTAGCAAAAAAACTACGGGCACTCATAAAATCGTCTAAGGCCAGCTTAGAGAGAAAAATTGCACAGGACACTAAGGATAATCACAAGGCTTTCTTTAGATATGTTAGGAACCTGGGTGGGAATTCCCAGATATGCTCAGAATTAGTCCAAAATGACAAAAAATACACCAAACCCACAGACATTGCCAACATCCTAGCTGACAGGTTCAGCACATACTTCTCCCCCCCTCCCCACCAAAAGGGCAAATATCTATCCCAGCAGAGTGCTGCCCCCCTGACATCTCAGATGCTCAGGTAAGAGCTGCCCTCTCCAAAGCAAAAAAACACAGCATCAATGGGACCAGACAGTGTCCTGGGCTGCGTCCTACATGAACTCCAAGAAGAGCTAAACCCAAACATAAAACTACTGTTCAATCTCAGCCTTACTACAGGATATGTACCCAAAGAGTGGCGTACAGCAACAGTGGTCCCTCTCCACAAAGGTTGTGCCTCAAGGGATCCTGGAAACTATCGCCCCATAAGCCTGACTAGCTTGGTCTGCAAAGCTATGGAAAGGATCATCATAGACCTCATAAATAAAGATATTGGGGACCTACAGACACTGGATCCTACCCAGTTCGGCTTTGTTAAGGGCAGATGCTGCCTCTTAAACCTGGTCAATTTCTTTGAAACAGTCACCAAGGCCATTGACGAGGGGAAGGTGGTCCACACAGCCTACCTGGACCTCGCAAAATCCTTCGATACAATACCCCACTCGGGCATTATAGATAAGCTCACCAGCTTAAATATAAACCCCTATGTCACTAGATGGGTTGCAAACTGGCTCAAGGACAGAACCCACATGGTTAGAATTGCTGGAGCCATATCAGACTCCAAACCAGTTACAAGTGGCATCCCACAAGGCTCAGTCCTGGGACCTCTCTTGTTCAGTATATATTTCTCGGAGGTACAGGCCAACATGGAAGGACTGTGGCTGACCAAGTTCACAGATGACTGCAAACTGGCACCATAATCAACTCTCCAGCCGACACAAGCATCCTCCAAAAGGGCCTCATAGAAACAGACAACTGGTGACAGAGCTATGGCCTCAAGCTAAATGCCAAAAAGTGAATAGCCATCCCCTTTGGCAAAAACAAAGTGCCCACAAATTACCACATAGGTGGTAATCCATTAAGTACGGAAGAAGTAATTAGGGACCTGGGGAACCAAGTTGATAGCAATCTCTCATTTGACAACCACGTGGCCAAAGTGGTTAGAAATAAATAGGACATGCTGGAGGGACAGATTCATAACCCAGAGGTTCCCTTCACTCTGGAATAAAATCCCAGTCCAGGTTAGGCAGAGTCCCTCATTGACTCTCTTCAAGAGGAATCTTGATGAGTGGATGGGAGATCGTAGGTTTACCCCGGGTATCACTTCTGTGTCACTGTTAGACAGAGGCACAGTATACTAACCTTGAAAAAGGGCATAGCAAAATTAATTTAAAATGGGTGGCAAAAGCCAAACACACTCTGGCTAGGTTTATAAATGCCCTAGGGCAGATAGGCTAGTATGAACCTATATATGTATGGCCCACCTCATTTTGCTTGGATGGCCACATGTTGGGGTCAGGATGTTGCATAGGATGAGTTACCAGGGAAGGGTGTGTTACTCCCTATGGCTGTGGCCCAGCGTTCTGTGGGTGCAGACATGTCACCATCTTCCAGGGTTAGACCTACCTGTTTTTAATTTCTCCAAGTCTTTTGGGTTTCTAATACCATGACGGGAATGGACCCGATTCCGAAGTCAAAGTATGATTAAAGTTCATGAAATTAGTATTGTTTCACTCTTTGATGTTAGCCAAAAGTGCTCTTTGCAGCATCCGCAATGTGCCCAGTAATGACTTCTTCTGCAGTTCATACGGTGTTACATGAATTGGTAAAATATCTAAATACGATTGTATATTCTTTTTTATAAGGCCTGCCTGCAGTGAGTGCATTCCCATGTTTAAACTCCTAGCCCTGCCTGTCGACTGTACAGGGTATCACAGAATGTCCACATCAATGACTCATATATATTGCTGGTTACACAAACAAGTGTGGTTTTCCAGCAAATATGTTTTGCAAGTCACTCAGGGCTGAAGTCAGATATTACTGACAGTTGACATTGCAGTTTCAGACTTGGTACTCATCAGACATTCTATGCTACTACAAATCATTCCATCAACTTTAAAACATTATTAGAGCAGTATTTCACAGGTGGTGTTCTCTTTGGACCTTCATCACCCCATTATTCATGGCTTTGTCCCAATTTCTGGCTCCCTGAGTCAGGCAGGTTTGCTCCTAGCAGTTGTCAGCATGGCCTTTCTTTGCATTTTGTGGACTGCGTCATGTTGGTGTTATGGACCCCATGACACTCCCTAAAGGGCACTGTGGGTGAGGCATAGGAATTTGCCAGAGGCCTATAGGCCAGGTGTGACAGATGAAGGCCATCTGTAGGAGGGCAATGCATTCTGATGAATATTTGTTCCCAGGCTGCTGCAGGAGACACCCCTGGGATGGCACCAGTAAGTTGACTGTGGGTGTTACTGACAAGTGATTTCCGTTACTATTGCGCCATCATTCTGGGTGACAACTGGATGCTGCTTAAGTCTAGAAACATGTTACTGCATTTCTATGGGACTATTGGGGGGGGGGGTGACACGGCTGTACACAATACACATCTGCACAGAATGTGCTGATATTTGCTTAACATTTTGGTCCCATGTAGCATAGACGTGTGCCCTAGCTTTCAGACTACAGACATAACAGTATCAACCACAGGTCAGATTGTTCTGGCATAGACATTTGTAGTTTCAGATGTCTTACCTTTCAAAGCCATACTGCCACTGTTAGACCTGCTGTGATATCACTGTGTAAACGTCTGTGGGTGGGGATTTCATGGATGTTACCATGTGGGGGCCTTTGCCAGGCATTTCTGTATGGTTGTCTACAGCTGATCTGCTGTGTGGGGTAGGTGGTGGGCATGCGACCCCCACTTTGAGATCCATGTATATGACCCCCCAGTTATTTGGCTCACCACATATGTAGCAGTGGTATTTGTTGACTAGGGTGGTTCTGCATGGTGTGGGTAGGCCAGTACTGGGGATACACATCCTGCTGTCCCACAGAGCTCTCAGTTGTCTGCTGCTATCCCAGTTAGCTACCCCATTCCCTGAAAATTCCACTCCATTAGTTTATTTTGTTATGGAGACTGACTTACCTTCTACCTGCAGCTGTTGTGTGGGTAGTGCTTGAGGGATGACTATGTTGGATGCACACAATACACTGCCTATACATGGTCAGGTATAGGTGGTGATGTTTGGCATCCATTTTACTGTGTGTGCAAGTCAGACAGAGAGAGAGAGATCAGTCCCTGGGGCCCTGTAGTGTCAGTGTATGTGCTATGTGTTGCCTCTTTGCCAAGGCCAGGGCATGCCTCCGCTTACAAGGGCAGGCTCAGGATGTTCCTCCTCCAAGTCACTCTGTGCCTGTGGAGGCCTTGGCAATGGTTGGGGGCTGTGTGGCCCTTCCCCATTTTGTTCCTGCTGCAGCTGTTTCCACAGGATCATATTGTGTAGCATGGCACATACTATGAACATGTGTTCACATGTGGCTGGAGAGTACAGCAAGGCTCCACCGGATATGTCAAGGCAGCGGAACCGTGACTTGAGCATCCCAAACACACTGTCTATAATGATTCTGGTCTGTGCATGTGCCTCATTATGGGGTTCTTGTGTGGGTGTGTGTGCATTTCTAATGAGTGTTATTATCCATGGCTCCAGTGCGTAGACAGCATCTCCCACTAAATGGCCATACCCTTGGCAAACCACTGATACAGCTGTGAGGAATGCCAGATGTGGGAGTTGTGATAGCTTCCAGGGCAGCCAACACACACATTCATGATAATGCCGTGGGCATCGCACATGACCTGGCAGTTGATGGAGTGGAACCCCTTGCTGTTTATATAGACCCTACCCCCGGTCACCAGGTGGTGTTTTGATGTGGATGTGCATGCAGTCTATGGGTCCCAGTACCTCCGGGTAGTCTGCTACATGGTGGAAGACACACACATTGTGGGTTCTCTCCTCACAGGTCGTGGGGAATTTAATGTTCTCCTCAGCATGTGGTCGCATGGCATCCAGGAATTGGTGGAGTATCCTGGATACAGATGCCTGTGAGACCCCCATGATATCCCCAGTTGGTCTTTGAAAAATACCTGTAGCTAGTGCTCTTAAAGCTACACATACCTTGGTATCCACTGGGATAGGTTCCCCTCTGTTTGTTCTGGATGTGAGGTGAGGCTGGCACAGCTCCACAATTTGCTGCAGTATGTCCCTGTCCACCCTGTAGCGCTCTACTATCTCCAGATCATGTAGTCCCTGGTAGGTTACCCTGGGCCTGAACATTCTTCTCCTCATAAGTCTGGGGTGGTTGTCAGCATTGTCCTCTTCACCACCATCAGCCTCTTGCACATGCTAATGTATGAGAGCGACAGCAGCCCCTAACATTTTGTTAGTTTTATCAGGTAAAATTTCCCCATCTGTCTACACTGGTGGTGTAGAGTTTGTGGGAAAAAACAGACTGAAAGGTGTTTGCATAGTTTATAGTGGTGTGCTGGAGATGCTGCCTGTGTGATTGGCTGAGTATGATACATTCCACCTGCCAGCTCTATTACTTGTATTTGAGTGCCTCTATTCTATTTCCCTTTTTTCTTGTTCCACTTGCCATTTCCTGTATTTTTTTATTTTTGTGGTTTAAATCTCAGTGCGTGCCGCGCATACCATTTAGGCGAGGTAAATAAGGCTATACAGCCTTGGACACACCCCCTGCTTACATATACACAGTGCTGCCATTTTCTGTGTTTTTTTTTTAATTTTGTTTAAGACCTGGTGTATGCCACGAAAAACATGTTTAGCTGGAGTAAACAAAGTTATACAGCTTCAGACACACCCCCTTGCTTAGCTGGGCTTAGCTAAGCAAACCCAGGCAACAGTGCTACAATGTGCTTACAGCAAGCATGACACACCCCCTTTTCATTTAGTTGCTCTTCCTGCCTACTCGATCCTGTTCTAGCACCTACACAGTTAGGTGCAGGTTTTGGACTTAGAATATTTTGTGATTCAGCAAATTTCCTCTCATTTGCAGACCCCACTGCCTTAGCCCATAGATACTGCACTGATATGGAGCCTTTCCCCTTGACAACCACTGTCCCCTAGTATTGTTTTGATTCTGCATGCCATAGACTATAATGGCAAAATGTAGATTTTCTTTATAGGTTCATAGGCTCATACTAGGCTATCTGCCCTAGGGCATTTATAAGCCTAGCCAGAGTGTGTTTTGCTTTCGCCACCCATTTTAAATGAATTTTGCTATGCCCTTTTTCGAGGTTAGTATACTGTGCCTCTGTCTAACAGTGACACAGAAGTGATACCCGGGTAAACCTACGATCTCCCATCCACTCATCAAGATTCCTCTTGAAGAGAGTCAATGAGGGACTCTGCCTAACCTGGACTGGAATTTTATTCCAGAGTGAAGGGATCCTCTGGGTTATGAATCTGTCCCTCCAGCATGTCCTATTTATTTCATTGCTGAGGTTCAAGTCTCTCGAGCTCGTAGCTCGATGGGATTTGGATTTTCTGAGGTGCAGCATGTCCATTAATTCCGGGTTGGACATGGCTTTATACGTCAGGCACAGATCGCCTCTGAACAGGCGGTATGCCACTGAGTAGAGCTGGAGTTTCTTTAACCGGGCAGCATATGGCATCTGTTTGAGCCCTTTGATCCTCTTGGTGAGGTACTTTTGGGGTCTTTCCAGTTGCTGCAGGTGTCTGGTAAGGTACATCCCAAAAGGGGCATTGTACTCAATTATGGGCCTGATGAGGGATGAGTAAAGAGGCACGATGACCTACCCTGATCTAGATGTGAATCCCTTCATGATTAGGTGGGCTATATAAAATGTTTTTCTAACCACTTTGGCCACGTGGTATTCAAATGAGAGATTGCTGTCAACTTGGGTCCCCAGGTCCCTAATTACTTCTTCCGTACTTAATGGATTACCACCTAGGTGGTAATTTGTGGGCACTTTGCTTTTGCCAAAGGGGATGACTGTACACTTTTTGGAGTTTAGCTTGAGGCCATGGCTCTGGCACCAGTTGTCTGTTTCTATGAGGCCCTTTTGGAGGATGCTTGTGTCGGCTGGAGAGTCGATTATGGCACCCAGTTTGCAGTTATCTGCGAACTAGGTCAGCCACAGTCCTTCCGTGTTGGCGTGTACCTCCGAGAAATATATACCGAACAAGAGAGGTCCCAGGACTGAGCCTTGTGGGATTCCACTTGTAACTGGTTTGGAGTCTGACATGGCTCCAGCAATTCTAACCATGTGGGTTCTGTCCTTGAGCCAGTTTGCAACCCATCTAGTGACATAGGGGTTTATATTTAAGCTGGTGAGCTTATCTATAATGCCCGAGTGGGGTATTGTATCGAAGGCTTTTGCGAGGTCCAGATAGGCTATGTGGACCACCTTCCCCTCGTCAATGGCCTTGGTGACTGTTTCAAAGAAATCGACCAGGTTTAAGAGGCAGCATCTGCCCTTAACAAAGCCAAACTGGGTAGGATCCAGTGTCTGTAGGTCCCCAATATCTTTATTTATGAGGTCCATGATGATCCTTTCCATAGCTTTGCAGACCAAGCTAGTCAGGCTTATGGGGCGATAGTTTCCAGGATCCGTTGAGGCACCACCTTTGTGGAGTGGGACCACTGTTGCTGTACGCCACTCTTTGGGTACATATCCTGTAGTAAGGCTGAGATTGAACAGTAGTTTTATGTTTGGGTTTAGCTCTTCTTGGAGTTCATGTAGGATGCAGCCCGGGACACCGTCTGGTCCCATTGATGCTGTGTTTTTGCTTTGGAGAGGGCGGCTCTTACCTGAGCATCTGAGATGTCAGGGGCAGCACTCTGCTGGGATAGATATTTGCCCTTTGGTGGGGAGGGAGAAGTTTGCACTGAACCTGTCAGCTAGGATGTTGGCAATGTCTGTGGGTTCAGTGTATTTTTGTCATTTTGGACTAATTCTAAGCATATCTGGGAATTCCCACCCAGGTTCCTAACATAACTAAAGAAAGCCTTGTGATTATCCTTAGTGTCCTGTGCAATTTTTCTCTCGAAGCTGGCCTTAGATGATTTTATGAGTGCCCGTAGTTTTTTGCTAATACTGATCAGAGATGCCTTCCCTTTTTGGGATTTTGCTCTATCATGTAGTAGCTTCCTCCTTCTATTGTATAGTTTGTTTATGGCTGGGGTCCACCAGACAGGACGCCTGCCTTTGGAGGATTGGGTCTTGGTTTTATTTGGGATTGCATGATCCATGCATTCCTGAAGGTGTTCATAGAATGCATTTATAAAGGATTCTGCGGTCTGGGCAGTATTTTCCACAGGCCCGGGGGCTTTGAAGGATTCCACCTTGGTTTTGAGGAGTATGAAATTTGCTTTAGAGAAGTTTTTCACTGTGGTTTTCTGGGCAGGGGATGGGGTCGGGATGTGAATATCCAGTGAGATTAGTTTATGGTCTGATCTTACCAGTGAGGGATACACTTCTGGTCTGGAGCATAGAGCCCCCATGTTGGTGATGATCAGGTCCAGTATGTTTTCCCCTCTTGTGGGAGTGGTAACAAGTTGTTCCATAGCATTTGAGTTTATAAATTCTAGGAACCTTTGGGGTAGGGTGTTGGAGCTAGAGTAATGCTCCCAGTCTATGTTTGGGTAGTTGAAGTCACCCAATATAATGGTGTTTGGAGAGACCTTCATATTTTCCAGTGTTCTCAGGAAGGCCGAGTGGGTTTGGGAGGGTGGTCTGTAGCAGGCTATAAACTGGAAGGCAGTTTTACCCACTGTTAGTTGCACATGGATAGTCTCTGATGCTTCGTGCTGTGCCGCCAACCTGGAGGTGTGGGTATCTTTGACGGATATTGATACTCCCCCTCCTTTTGTGGTTCGGTCCAAGTTTTGGGGCCGAAAAGCATGGTATGAGGTATAATCTGGTAGTGCTGGGGTGCTCTCGGGAGCTTTGAACCAGGTTTCTGTTACTGCACAGATATCGATGTTCTCCATGCTAGGGAGAGTTTCGAGTGCATGCATCTTGAGGTTTAGACTTTTGGCGTTGAGTAGCATTACTCTTACTTTCGTATCCCTTGTGATACCTAAGGAGGTGGGTTTGTCTTTTGAGCCTTGCCTAAAAAAGGCACTATTGGGGTGGCAAGAGCCTTTACCAATATCTGAAAGCCCAGGGGTGACGGGTGCAAACCATCCCTAGTGAAGCATCGTGGCTTGTCGAGCATGTCATCCCAGGCTGACAGGCATTGGATCCCCTTTGAATGACACCAATACTTAAGCCAATTGTTGAAATTGATCATCTTGTCTTCATATTGTGGCATCCTTCTTGGTGAGGGTAAGATGCTACTCAAGGTCAGGGTCATACCGGCCTGGGCTACATGCTCAGAGAGCTCCTCTATGTCTCTTTTCATGTAGTCCAGGGAGGTACATCTCAGGTCATTCACACCAGCATGGACAATGACTGAGTCATATTTGTACTTGCCTTGGAGTGACCAGAGTGCTTATGTTATGTGGCGGATCCTAGCTCCTGACAGGCAGCTCACCGTGACCTTCTCCTTGTTCAGCCTGGTGAGCGGGACGTCAGTGTGATAGAGTCACCTATTACAAGTGTATCAGGTGTGTTGTTTAGCCTTAAGGGCTGTGACTGTTCAGCACACTGGCTTTGTGAGCTATGTGTTGCACGTGTTTTGTTTTGGGGTAGCAGTTGCTTGGGTGTCTGCTTTGGAGGTCTCTGCTGCTTAGGCAGAGTTTTATTTAGAGCCTCCGAGTATGTTTTTGTGTGTTTATGTGTTTGGTTTGCTGCCGTGATAGGTCTATGTCAGACTGGAATTGTAGTGAGTGTGGTTTCCTTCTCCTCTTGACTGGTTACGCCAGTACTGAGTTGAGAGAGCTTAGCCTCCAGTGTGGCTATATGGTTGCATCTTTCACATTTGTTGGAATTTGTTGGGTGGAGGAGAGGGTTGTCTGTGTACATGAGGCAGTTGTAACATTGCCTCAAGATTCCCAGATTCACCAGCTGGACCGGAGAGGAGATTGACAACTGACCTTTGGACATGCTAGAATAGGATTGGGAATTCCTTTATAATTGAAAAAAAGGGCCAGTGGGGAACAATGTACTCAAGGGGAGTTTGTGTGGGTGTAGTGCTTTTAATTTTTTAGTGCTGACTTATATAATTGCTTTAGTGAGCAAGTGCCAGGCTTTCAAGTAGGAATAAGGTGCAAAAACAACTTTAAACAGTTTAAAACCATTCAAGAAGCAGAAATACTTGCAGTTTAGCTAGATCGGACAGTCGCCCAGGTAGTAGCAGGAAAAAAAACACTTTTATCAGGTTATCAGTCACTCTTTTAGCCTCTCTGCTGCTAGCACCACTCTGCAGAACCACGAGGAGCTTGGCTGAGTAGTAACAAGTGCAAAAACCACGCCAAAGCGGGTTTTATACAGGGGGACTTGAAAGAGCTAGAAATTGGCCCAAAACGGCCAATAGACTATCAGATTATTGTACTGGGAACACTCTTCCAGGGATAGATAGGCTGCTCTAAGCTCCCCACTGCCACTGGTGAACAAAGAAGCCTCCCTTTATCCAGGAAAGGAAATGGGCAACACAGGAACTTTCCAAAAGTCCAGAATACAGCAAAGCCTGTATTTGGACTACTCTAGGTCAGGAAAGATGGGAAACAAGGATAATGTTTTTTTTTTTTTTCTTTTTTGCAACAAACAGCAGGAAATTGCAATAAATATGTAACACAGGCTAGCGCACTTGAGTGTGTAGCCTCAACAGGTAAATGCAACAAACAGGACAAACTTTAAATTACAAGCGCAAAAGCGCGCTAAAGCTGGCTTTAAAGTAGAGGGTTAGAAAGAGATAGGAAATGGCCCAAAACGGCCAATAAGCTACAAGTCACTGGGCTGGAACCACTCCTCAAGGGACAGATAGGCTGCTCAGAAGAAGCTTCCCCTATCCAAATAAGGATATGGGCAACACAAGAACTATGACACAGCCCAGAGATCAGCAATAGCTGCAATACCTGAAGACTGGACTATTCTAGTTCAGTAAAGGCGGGAAACAAGAATATTTTTTTTTTTTTTTTTACAAAGTAGCAGAAATTAGGTACAGAAACACAGTAAATGCTTTAATTCGGCAAGCACACTCGAGTGTGTAGCCTACCAGTTAAACTAAGCAAAAACAAACTTTAAAAGTGCAAAAACTCAGAAATACAGGCAGGAATGCAATAAAACAACTTTGCAGAGCTTATTTAGTTAAAGAAACAGAGATGTCTATATATACAGAAAAGCAGCTAAAACACAAACACTTCAGATGCAGTGCAACCTAGAGCACTTGAGTTGTAGCAATATTAAGGCAATTACAGTTGGGTTTTCACATTTTTTTTATTTTCGGCATGATCGTGTTTGTAGTGCCACTGAGCTATGCTTAAATGGCCGAGATCAGCCACAAAAAATATTATTTATTAAGATTAAACATTTATTCATGCCAATGAATACATGCTTTTATTTGTGCTGTCATGCTTCTGTTTTCTTTTTTGTGGAAATGTGTTCAGTTAGTAATTGAACACATTTCTGCACTGACACTGTTCCTGCACAGAGACCTGGCAGCTTCCTGAATTGCTAATTCACCTCATTTGCATGGTTTTCACCAGAAAATGAGGTGATTAGCATGCCGCACGGTCTTCCATGCAGGAACAGTGTAGACAGGCTTGTGCATGTCAGATCAGCTGTTTGCTGAATCGCTCGGCGGCCGAACTCCATGCAGGAGTTTTAGCTTTCCTGAATCCCAGGGAATATTTTCATATCAGACCACAGACAGCAGTTTGAATGCAGTTAAAAAAATGCAGAATACAGACTCCTTGGAATTCATTACCATTTGAGATAATTAATATAATGGATATTAGTATTTCACACACAATATAACACCATTCGACTTTACAAGCATTAATATATTGACTGTAAACATAAAATGTGTTTGCCAGAATTTGCAACGCTGGTACAGGAAGCACTGGCCCATTTCATGTCAGAGTATCTGTTAGTCCAGTGGCTGTTGCTGCTACTGCTACCACTAGACGTCTCTTCGCCACCATTTCTGTTATTTCCAAACTTTTAGGTACAGTTGCTACTGCCATGTAACATAACAGTCATTGATTCTAGCTCCACTGATCCCATGGGAGGTTGTTCACCCAATGCCAACTCTGACGCTGTTTATCAGACACTATTAGAAATCCTTACCATTTAGCCAGTGCCACTTTACTGGACATTGCTGCATTCAGTGCAAGTTTTGCAGATGCCACTTCTACCAACAGCAGCAAAGTCAACACATCTAGTTACTACTAATTCTATTTCCAGTTATCTGTTCAAAGTCCAACAAACTTGGCTCTCACATAATTAATTTACCCAGTCTCTTACCACTTCTGTAGCTGCTTCAGGACATGTGACTGCTGTTTCAGTTCTTGCCAGTCCCACTTTACTTATGCAGTGATCTCAAGGGGTTGTTTCTTTTGCAGTCCACAAATGAGTCCCTTCAATGCAAGCATTAGCATCATCTGGCAGCAAGCATCTGACTTATCAGATGATAGGTCAGATTAACTGCTCACTTTTCAAAATCTTTAGCATTCAGTCAGACATCAACACAGTTTAGGCAGTATCTTGACAGACACTGTCTTGCAAGAGAATAGCAGACACCGTAAACCATGACTCTCCAAGGGCATTCTAATAGTTCAGAAAATCTAGATGTTTGGAAGAAGACCATGATCTCCTTTGAAGGACTTTTACGTTGATGGTGGAGACCCCCTGCAGTTTCAGCCAGATGCTGTAGAACTTGGGAAGACCTTCAGATGGTGAAGCAAAGGGGAGCATGTGTCACAGAGGTAATTTTTGCATTGTACAATGAAACCTTTGGGATGACCCAGCAGTCCAATAGATGATGCCACCTCTGTTGTCGAGGATACCATCAATGCAGCAAGTAAAACCCAGACATAATGGCTATGGCCCCCAAGGGACCACTGATGAGATTTTCTACCCCCAGGAGTGTGTTCTTTTGGTGATGACACAAGCAAGAAATTAAGATTTTGTTATCCGCTCTGAAGTGAAAAACTGAAGTCTCACACCATAGGCAGCAGGAGTATATTCCTAGAGCAGGAGGTATGAGCAGTAAATCATTCTGGGAAGTGAGTATTTTTGTGCTTGACACTAACTGAGGGATATGACCTACAGAACCCATATGCTGTATTTTCAGCATGACTAGTTTGATAAACAGTGATATGTGGTAGACATCCTCCCTAATGAATCCTTGAATGAATAAATCAAGCCACAGACAGCAATGTGAAGCACCTTCAGTAATCCAGTGATTCAAGTGGCATATAGTGCCATGGAAGGTGCTGCTGGTAGATAGTTAAAGATAGGAAGGATCCTTCCTTGAAGCCAATAGCCAATCATTACTAATTGTGGGACCTTCCATTATCACAGTCACCCCACAGTGTTCATGAAATGTTTGTCTGCTGTAGCATTGCATGTATGCCTGTGGTGGTCCATGATTTTCTCCAATGTAGATGACTGCTAGTTGTGAGAAAACACACCACATCAAGGGGCATTTATTCTTCTTGCTTCATTTGCTGTAGCCCTTGCAAGGTGCAGTAAAGAGGGAAAAATCTCATCTTACAACTATTCAGCAAATTACCTTCAAATGCTGTTGTTGACACTGTTTTTCAGTGCTTTTCTGCTTCTAAAAAAGGATTCAAGATAGTCTACAGTCCATTCACACACTGTTGTCAGTACCTGCACCCCACAGGACTAATGTGCTTTGTCTTGTGGAGGCAGCTGTTTACATGATGCCAAGCACCATATACAGAGTTTTACAGCAGATATCTAGAATACGGTGACCTCCTGATCAGACTGTGAAAGAAGCGTGTATCCAAGGAATGGGGTCCAAGAAAGATGGCTTACATATCAATATATTAATATACTAGCAATAAGCAAGCTTTTGCTAGAGGCCTTGCTTCCTGGTGCCATATCTGTTTAGCCACATTATGAGAGTTCATAGGTTCATAGAAGGTTACTAGGCTAATGGCCCTATAGCCCTTATAAGCCTAGCCATATTTATCCTGAGTTCCCCAAATGTCAGTGGTTAGGTGAGTGAAGCTTGCAGAGGTAAGAGGTTATGGTAATTAATACTGACTGCCTCTGTCCATGAGGGACATGGGCACCACACCAGGAGTGAATTTGCTGCCACCCATCCATTGATCTAGGATGCATCTGAAGAGGGTTAGGGAGGGCCTTTGTTTCACGTGATTTGTAAGCTTATTGCAGAGAAGTGGCAGTCTCTAGGAGATGTATCTGTTTCTCCGGTATGGTTTGTTCATGTCAGAGGCTAGTTTAAGATCCCTGGAGCGATTGACCCTTGTGCACTTTGATTTATGAATATGTAGCATTTCCATCAGGGCCGGGTAAGAGACAGCCCTCTAAGTCAGGCACAGGTCACCCCTTAGCAGCCTGTAGGAGAAAGAAGAGTGACAGGGCTTTCAATATTTCTGTTTAGGACTTGTTTTGTGTACCCTGTATTTTCTTGGTGAGAAACTTCTGTGATCTGTCCAGCACACTGCATGTGCTGCAAAGAGCACTTTTGGCTGACATCAAAGAGTCAATTTCAATGATCAGTGCTACTCTTGTCTCCTAGGTGTCTAGTGAGGTACATGAAAAAGGGAGAATTGTACTCAATTATTGATCTGATGAGGGCTAAATATAATGGAATTATAACATCCTTAGAGCTAGATGTGATGTCTTTACTTATGAGATGTGCTACGTAGAAGTATTTCCTTATCACTGTGGATACATGGTGATCAAAGTTCAGGTTGCTATCAACTGGAATACCCAGATCACATACCCCTGGATCTACACTTAAGGGATACTGTCTATAACATAATTAGCCAGGATGTCAGCTTTCCCAAAGGGAATATTTAATTTTTTTGCATTTAGCTTTAATTTGTGGATTTGGCACTAATCATTTGTCTGTGCTAACCCTTTCTGCAGTATATTAATATTGTTGGGGGACTCTGTGCTCCCAATTTGCAATTGTCAGTGAACTTGGTCAGCTGCAGGCCATCCAAGCTTGCCAGGACTCCTGTTAAATTCTTAACAGTAAAACACCCAGCACAGAACCCTGTGGTACTCCACTAGTGAGTGGTCTTTTGCTAGAGGTGAAGTCACCCACTTTGACAGTATGTGTTCTGTCTGTGAGCTGATTTGCTATCCATCTGATGACATAGGGGTTAATTCCCAAATGGGGGAGTTTATGTATAATACCTGAGTGGGGGATTGTGTCAGATGCCTTGGCTAGGTCAAGGTAGGGGATTTGAACTGTCTTTCCCTTGTCTAGGGTCTTGGTGACTTTCTCTAAGAAGTCAACCAGGATTAACAGGCATGATCTACCCTTAACAAATCTGCACGGTGTTGGGTCCAGAGTTTGGAGATTAACTCTGTCCTTGTTGATATGGTATCTCCCTTTTTTTATTTCTCAAAGTCTTTTGGGTTTCTAATGCCATGACTAGAATGGACCCCATTCCTAAGTCAAAGTATGATTCAAGTTCATGAAATTAGTATTGTTTCACTCTTTGATGTCAGCCAAAAGTGCTCTTTGCAGCACCCGCAGTGTGCCCAGTAATGACTCCTTCTGCAGTTCGTACAGAGTTACATGTATTGGTAGCGTATCTAAATAAGATTTTAGATTCTTTTTTATAAGACCCGTTGCTCCTACTACTGTTGGAACTATTTGGGTATCTTTCTTCCACATTTCTCTCATTTCTGCTTGCAGATCCTGATATTTTAGAACTTTGTCTCTCTGTGCACAGGGCACTGTAGTCACTGGGTGTGGCAATTTCAATGATCAATGCTACTCTTGTCTTCTTTTCCTGACCACTATATCCGGTTTTCTAGCATTTATCTTTTGAATTGTTGTTAATGGATGATCCCATGTGAAGTAGACTTCGTCATTTTCTATGATGCTTTGTGGAACCTACATTTGTCTGTTTCTCCCACATGTTCAATGGACTTTGTAAACCAGCGTGTGCGTAGCCCACTATCTTGAGCCGCCAATCACCTTTCATCTCTTGGTTTGAATTCACCTCTCCTTAACAATTCCTGTGTTAGTTTCTAATCAACATGAGGTTCTTCCAGAAGTTTTCCATAATTGCAACTATATTTATGCATTTTCCACATTTTTTTGCCTTTTCATCTGATCCTTCACCTTATATTCTTTTTTTTGGCACATTCAGTTGCTGGCTGACTTCTATCCACTTCTGGTCCGATTTCCATTCCTGCCTGATGCTGATATGCTTCTTCTAGATTAAGTAGGGAAGTCATCTTAGATTTATTCTCCCATGTTTCAATACTTTCACTACATTTTGGTCTCTTGAGGTCAACAGATGTGTGTAGTCCCACAATTGCAGATATGTACATGTAATCAATTTCAAGGAGGTCCATCCCTCATTTGGAACGGGAAATATATAATCTTGGTATGTACTGATTTTTATAGATCATTTGGTGAGCATGAAGCATCCTTCTTGTTTTAATACCTAATCTATCCAACACGTTTTGGGGCTAATCAATCACTCCAAAACTATAAGTTAGGACAGGAAGAGCAAATTGGTTTATTGCTTGGATTTTGTTCCTAGATGTCAATGCTGTTTTCAGGATTAATTTAAGTCTTCTAAAATATTCCTTACTAAGTTTTACTTGCATTGGTTTGTGTTTTAATGCTGATTCTTCATCAATTCCCAAGTATTTATACACTCCCTCTTGCTCAAGTTCTTTTGTATCACATTCTTGTTCCAAACTGATATTTTCCTGGTGTTGCAGTTTTCGTGCTTTAAAGGTTGCTTTTGCACATTTATCAAGGCCAAATAACATTCTAATATCATCTGAAAAAGTTTTAATAACCTGCAGCTGTGCTTTCAGTTCCTCATCTGATGAGCTATACAGTTTTAAATCATTGACAAATAGAAGATGAGAAGTTTTTAGACTTTGTTGTTTTCTAGGAGCCAAGTTGTAGCCATGGCTTAAGCCGTTAAGTAAACAGCTTAATGGGTTAAGGGCAAGGCAGAACAGCAACGGTGACAGAGAGTCACCCTGGAATATCCCTCTTTGAATTTTTATCCCTGGGATAATAATTTGTCCTTTATCATGGTTTAATGGCAAAGTGGTCTGCCATTGTTTCATGGTCCCTGTAACATAGTCGATCAGTGTAGGATGTATATTATACATTTTTAAGAATTCTTTTATCCATGAATGTAGGATACTATAAAATGCTTTTTTGTAGTCAATCCATGCCATACTTAGATTCTTCCCCTTTTTGCAGTTCTCCACTATGACTTTATTTAACAACAAATGATCCTTTGTTCAATATGACTTCCTTTTATTGCCCTTTTGTTCTATTGCTATAATTGAGTTTTTTTCTAAATGGCTATAAACTCTGTCAGCATCAGTTCCTGTGTATAGTTTATATGTCGTTGGAAGGAAAGTTATTGGTCTATAATTTTTGGGGTAGCTTGCAGGTTCACTCTTAAGTAGGAGCATTGTTTTACCTGTTGTTAGCCAGATTGGTGTCTGTTCGGGGTGCGCATATACATAGTTCTTACTTATCGCTAGGTCTTCATGCAAAGAGGTTAATACTTTTAACCAAAAGTTAGGCAATGCATTCTGGCCTGAGGTTTTCCAATTAGAGGCTTTTCTTAACTTTGTTTCAATCTCTCTGGCTGTTACTTCATCCCATTTCATATCCTGTACCTTTAAACTTCTTATTCTTTCTTTTACTTCTTTTATCCATTTAGCATCTTTGTTGTGTTCCACAGGATCTTCATAGATACTTCTCCAAAATGCATCTATTTCTTCTTTTTTGGCAGTCTTTCAATTCCTTTTACCTTGTTTCCCAGTTTTCTATAAAACTTTTTTCGGTCATCACTAAATTGCTTATTTTGTACTTTTCCTTTATATTTATCTGTGTATCTTCTAAGTTGTTCCGCCTGTGCTGAAATTTTTAATTTATTATTTGCAGTAGTGCATGATAGATCCTGGTCTGCTCTAATACTGCTCACTGCTTTTATCACATCTGTCTTTCTTAGTATTTTTGTTGATCTATTTATTCTCTCTTCTATAGTCTTCTAACAGTGACACTTCTTGTCTTAATTGCTTTATAATTTTCTCTAGTCGATACTTCCATGATGCTATTCAATTTCTCCCCTTCCTTACCCTTACTACCCTGTGTTCTTCTGGTAGAACTTTATCAGTTATTAATTTAGCTGCAGAGTAACATATCCTGTTTACTTCTGTTATATTGCATGGATCACTATGGGCAGTCCTAATTAATGTGTTCATTTGTTTTATCAGACTTCTGACTTTTGGGGCTTTATTGACCTTCTGCAGTCTATTTCTTTCATTGATTTTAATGTATCTATGTCCATTAAATCAAGCAACTCTTCCCTTAGTTCCTTTTCTTCCAGATTAAGGGCACATCCTTTGTTTTCCACATCCTACAGGCATTCTATAGAAAGTTCTATAGCATCTTCCTGTGGCACCTTATCTTCGATTTCATCCTGTGCTATCCATTGCTTTGTCATATGGGAACTCACTGGCCTATCACTCCTCAACCTTGAGTGCATCAGAGTTTCCTCAGTCTCCTGTTCCTTCCCTTGCTGTCTAGCTTTAAGTAAACATTTATACTAGTTTCCTGTGAAAGGCTCCAAAATATCTTGATATGGCACCTGACCAATTGCTTCCTTTTCCACTGGTTTCCCCTTAATTTGCATATCCATTGCTCTATCCTGTTGTGGTGCTTTCTGCATTAGATTTTCTACACTGAATCTTTCACTTTGCAGGTGCTCCATAACCTCAATTTCTATTTCTTTAACTTCTCCATTACTGATCTCCTTTTTTATTTTTCCTCCTGATGTTTTCCTGGTGCTGCAGTTTTCCTGCTTTAAAGGTTGCGTTTGCATATTTATCAAGGCCAAATGACATTCTAATATGTGAAAAATGTTGACAACCTGCAGCTGTGCTTTCAATTTCTCATCTGATGAGCTATACAGTTTTAAATCATCAACAAGTAGAAGATAAGTCTTTAGACTTTGTTGTTTTCTAGGAGCCAAATTGTAGCCATGGCCTAAGCTCTTGATGTTTTCCTGGTGCTGTCATGGTACAAAATGATTCTTTCCATGGCCTTGCAGACGAGGCTAGTCAAGCTTATGGGTCTATAATTCCCAGGGTCGGTTGATGTTCCCCCTTTGTGCAGAGGGATTACTGTTGCTGTTTCCCATTCTGCCTGAACATAGCCAATTCGCAGGCTGTGGTTAAACAGGGATCCAATTGAGTCTGCTAGGTTATGTTTTAAGTTGTTTAAAAGGCAATCTGAGATGTTGTTTGACCCCATTGATGCCATGTTTTTGGCATTGGAGAGCACAGAGATGACGTCCTCTGTTGAGATAATAGGCTGAGGAATGGTGGAAGGTATACTTTGAAGGATGACCTAAGTGGACAGGATAGTGAAGTTTGCTCCAAAACTGTCAGCTAGCAGGTTGGGTATTACTTTTGGTTGAGTATGGGTGATGCCGTCTGCAACCAGTTCAGCGCATAGCTGGGTAATCCCTTTTAGACTTCAGACATAGTTAAAGAATGCCTTGTGATTATCCTTAGCTAGGGAGGCTATTTTGCTTTGTAATTAACTCTGAAAGACTTGACAAGATCTCTATTTTTTTTAAGCTAAAGAGGGATTTCTTCCTCTGCTGAGCCAATTCCCTCTTGTTATATGGCCTTTTTATACTAGGGGTCCAACAGGGTGGCTTGTGTTTTCAGCAAAACCTGGTTTTAATTTGATTAGGTACAGCCTGTTTTATACTACAAGGCAATGTTTGTACACCTCTGCATTGGAGTCTGTGTTATCTGTGTTCGAGGAGGCTTTGAAACTTGTTATACCATTGCTTCATAGGAGGTAATTTGTCTTGGAAAAATTCTTAAGCATTTTTGAACTGGGTGGGGTATTTGGCCTTATACTTACATTGAATGGGACTGGTTTATGGTCCAATCGTACTAGGGAAGACATCACATGGGGGGAAGTGGACTGGCTTGCAATGCTGTCCTATGTTAGTGAGTAGTATGTCCAGGATATTTGAGTCCCTTGTGGGTGTGCTGACTAGCTGTTCCAGAGCATTTGCATTGACAAAGTCCAAGAACCTCTGAGCCAGCATGTTTGTGGTCGTTTGTTTCCCAGTCGATGGTAGAATAATTAAAATCACCCATAAATAAGGCATTGGGCTTTATGGCAAGTGACTCTAGTAAGTCCATGTACATGGTATGCTTTTCCTGGTTCATGGTGGGGGACCTATAGCTATCTATGATGTGGTAGGAGGTTTTGCCTGTAGTTAATTGGATATGGAGTAGCTCAAGAGAGTCATACTGTTTGACCAGTCTCAAGGTGTCTTATCCTTAATGAAAATGGGTACACCTCCTGCTTTGGTTCTTTCATGCTCATTTTGTGATTGAACAAATGGAAAGTGTTGTAGCCCTGCATGGATGATATGGTGCATTAGTAAGCAGGTACAGTTTTCCAACTGTGCAGAGAAGCAGTAAGCATCTGGACCATCCAGTCTCACAGATTACTGATGACAACACTCATTCTACGCCTAACTAGCTCACTAGTCAACCATGTGGGCTGCCACTTACTACTGCTGTATGAATGGTACCTAAATATGCCTGGTGAAAAAAAGTGTATCTCAGGGATGGGGATTATTCATGTGTGACCTATTTTGCTCCTCCAAACAGCACCAAGTACCCTTACTGCTACCAAATAAGCTTGTAACTTCGGGGCATTCACCAGGGACATTCTGACCCAGCAGTGGCCCAGAAGCTGCACTATAATTACCCTGTTGTTAAGGGTATTGAAATGCTGTAGTATCAATTTTAAAATGGCCTTGATGGTAATTATATATGTATGTCATGCGATATTCTGCCAAGCATTTGGTGTTCAGTAAACCATGAATTTGTATTATCTGGTGTGCTGCTTCTTTATTAGCCTGGACTTGATAGTTTATCTTATCATGCAGGATATTCCATGATGACAGAATAAGCCCCCACTGTGGTATTCAATTAGTTGTTTTGTTTGAATAGGGTCATGTGGTGTAGTAGGTGTTCATCATATTATTCATTATTCTAGTAATGCTAGGTAACACTTGGGAGACTTAATCCCAGAAGGTCAGACTTTCATGCTTCCCCTACTAGGCCAGAATAATGCCCTCCCACATGAATGTTAGCAAACATATGGTATAAGTGGGATGCCCTCCTCCACCTTATTTACTTGTTTCTTTCTGCAGTATGGAAATGAAAAAGTATTGTCAATTTGAGTACTAAGTATCATAAATTTGATCTGACTTGTAGACTATAGTAGTACTTACACTTTATTTTAACTAAATACCTTAAAAAGTTTGCTTTGCTGCCACCCCGAGTTTGAAATAAAAATCATTGTATACATTTATTTATTTATTTTTATTTATTTTACATTTGTTGACCGGGCTAGTCCAACTGGATACATGTCCATTTTCAGAAGAGGCATGGGGAGATAATCTCCATTAAACTAAATAAGTAGAACAAACAAAAACACTACTACTAGATACATATTTACAGAGATAAGGGTTTGTTACAGTCCTCAGTCTTAAAGTTTAAAAGGCAATACACTACTACTGGATACATAATTACAGAGTAGAGGTTATGGCAATTATCGTATTGAAAACGAAAGGAATAAAAACATTCTACCCTTCACGTGAAAAAGAGGTTAGTAATATTTACACAGAGGATGCATATGCTCACAGTAAAAATGGTTGTTACACAGTTAATAGTAAGAGCTAGATTATAGTAAGACTAGGCAAAAGGCAGGAAGTGAGGAAGTTTGCTAATCATAATGTATGAAATTTGGGTGGAATGTATACACAAGAATCAGCAATAGTGAGAGGAGAGGAGAGGATGTAGAGCAAAAATAAGTGTGTTAGTCAGGATTAGAATATGGGCATAGCCATTGAGTTTTAAGGAGTATTTTTAGTTGTTTTTTGAACATAGGTAGTGAGGCAAGTAATGATAGTTTGCTGGGAAGGAAATAGCAGGTTTTACCCATGGTGTTAGAGAAAAGAGAATCTCCTGCTTTGTTGTGGGGCTTATGGATCGTAACTAGTAGTTTATCTGCTGAATGAAGGGTTGGAAGGTTTTTGTAGGGGGTGATAAGGCTATAAAGTATTGGTGTATTACTGGGATGATACAGAATCTTATGGGTGATAGTCAGTTGCTGAAATTTAAGTTGGTTTTGCAGTTCAAGCCATCCTAGCTGTTTGAGATTGTGGCAATGATGGGTTCTAAATGGGGAGCCAGTGGCATATCTGGCAATGTTTTTATGGGAGGTTACCAGTTTGTTAATATTGCTTTTGGACAGATCAGTTTAAATGGGGGAGGCATAGAAGAGGCTGAAGATCAGGTGGATGTAGGCAATGGTTGTTCTGGCTTGAGGGGTAAGGAAAGGTTTTATTCGGTAAAGGGAACCTAGTTTTCTATTCACTGATTTAATGGTTGAGTTTATGTGTGAGTCAAAGGTAAGGTTGTGGTAAATTGTTACATCTAAGAGTTTGGTGGTTGGGTCAGGTGATATGACAATGCCATTTTTGGAAACAGCTGTTAGATCTATTGGGGAGGACTTTAGTGTTGGCGTGAACAGCAATAGTTTGTTTTTTATGGAGTTTAGGAGGAGGCAACGTTGAAGAAACCAGTTTTCTACTAAGTTAAATATGTTTTGGGTGACAGATTGGAGTTCATTTGAGGAATATGTGACACAAATTAATGTGGAGTCATCTACATATTGTATGCAGGTAGCTTGAAGTAAATTTACATTTAGATCATTAATGAATATAGAGAACAGGAGAGATCCCAAGACAGAGCCTTGAGGGACTCCAAGGGTAATAGGTAGGTGTGTGGATAGGTTATTGTCCCAGAGGACAGCTTGTTGTCTGTTATCTAAATAGGACTTGAACCATTGTAATGCCTGTGTGTCTAGTGAGAGTGATTTGAGTATGTTTATAAGTAACTGATGGTTAACCATATCAAAGGCTTTAGAGAGGTCAATAAAAAGTGCAGAAGAAAGCATGCTGTTATTACGATTTTTGTTAATACAGTTAGAAAAGGATAGGAGGGCAGTGGTAGTACTATGAAAAGGCCTAAAACCATGTTGACAGTCAGCTAGAAGGTTATTTTGGGGAAGGTGATCAAGTAGTTGCTGGTGGATGCATTTTTCCATGATTTTGGCTAAAGGAGAGAGTAGGGCTATGGGACGAAAGTTTGAGATTTCGGTTGAGTTGCCCCCTTTGTGTAGTGGGATTATGTGGGAGATTTTCCAGAGAGATGGGATGGTACCTCTGTAATAGTTCTAATAGTTCTATTAATTAGGATGAAAATGGGATAGGCCACTACCTTTGCTGCAATTTGCAGGTATTTGGCTGGTAGCAGATCAGCTGAGGGTGTGCATGGTTTAAGTTTCTGAAGTAGGGTATAGATGAGGGATGTTGGAACTGGTTGTAAGTGAAAGGTGGGAGGTGAGCTAGTTAAGGAGGAATTCAGAGTTGAGGTAACAGGTGGTAAGGAGTTAGCTAGAGATTGGACTGTTTCAATAAAAAAGGTATTGAAAGCATCATCAATATATATTATTGCTTCTGCTGTAAATTGTGCATATGTAGTGTATGTTTTTCTGTATCATATAATTTGCAGAAAATTTGCATTTGTGCATGTATATGACATGGCAAGTGACAGTGTTGTTGTAGTGCAGTAACATAGTTGCAGAAATTGTAATGTGCTGTTGCCTTGTGGATCAAGGTTTGGCTAAAAATGGTCTCTGAACCAGTCCAATCTACAAATGTACCTATTGTGGAAATAAAATGATAGGTCCATAGGTAAGAGCTATGGGCTGACTGCCCTCATAGGCCATTTTAAGCCTAGCCAATTTCCCAAATTAAAAATCAAGACCTGTATCTTGTGTCTGTGAGGTAAATACCTTAACCATTGTGTCAACCCCCACTGATTGTAGAATAGTGCTTCTATTAGCATCAGGTTCCAATGTATTGCTTGTATAAAGCAAAATGTTCATAAATATTTCATTAATAATGCTGGCTTTGTTTAGACTCCCAAAATAACATTGCCTCTTGCCTGCACAACATTATACTAAGTCAGATGGCCATCCAATGGGGAGATTTATGTTTGATTGCCACTGCATCAGCCAAGCATTTGTGGATACACTAATTAAAAAGTGGAAAGAAAATCACCCATCATTAAAGGAATATTGGGAGGCTGACTACACACCAATAAATTCCCAGTCTCCATAGGCTGGAGGGCATTTTTTTTTCTTTTGAGATGTCTTTGCAGGTCCCAACTCAGATTCCCTCTTGGACCAAAACCTCTGGTGATTACACTCATGGGGCTGCCTTACTGTCCAAGGAAGGCACTTCATCCTGAAGCAAAGTCATTCAGCATTCAATTAGTCCACACACCTCCCCACAGGCATCTTGTTCAATCACTTGTTTTGAGATAACCAAGTGTATGGGTGGATTTCCTTCTCCTTTGATTTGTCTATAGCAATGATGGCAAACCTATGACATGTGTGTCAAAGGTGACACGCCACGACATTTTGGGTGACACACCTGCGTTCACCAACACCAGAGTTACCAAAGAAACTGAATGAACAAAAATACAAGAGATATGTGATCCTGCACTTATTTATTAAAACTTGGCAACAAAAAATGTATTCATTGGTATTAATCAAATCAAAAGCAATGTGTTCCATATTTTTTTCAGTTCAATTCAAACTTACTACTATAATTAGAGTAATTTTTTGTTGCACTATTTTAAGCCCAATTATTAGTCTGCATATAGTTTTCTATATTGTAAGTCGCTGATTTTTGTTTTACTTTTATAATACATAGCAGCACACATGATTGGACTGTATTTTTTTAAATAAATTAATATGTACAGAATTGTTTCTCTTTTGTTTTTTTTTTTGGGGGGGGGGCGGGGGGTCAAAATAGGCATTTTCCGACTTTTTGGCACAGAGCCCAAAAGGTTCACCATCACTGGTCTATTGCATCCAGGATGTTTATACCAAACAGTCCAAGTAGAAATCCAATAAACAAGTTGTTCCCAAAAGCGAAAAAGCAGCGTGGTTCAGCTAACAAATGCAGTCACAAAGTAAATGGCACAAATGCACTTCAAAGTAGCCCAAAACAGCGACTGTTGCAATTCCGATAACTGGTATAAATCCTTTATTTTCAACAAACAGCAGAACACTTCGAACAAGCGCTTTCGCCTGGTTGTACCAGGCTTTCTCAAGCTGAATTAAATTAATGAATCTTGTCCTTTTTATATTTAAAAATTTGGTCATGTGATCTTTTTAGCACTTGCTAATTGCATTAATTAACAAAGCTCTTGCTATTGAAAAAATGCAGTTGAAAAATACTAATAGTTCATAAAAAATGCAAGCCTATATTGACTGTATGCTTACATATTATTCTATAATCTAACATATTAAAACATATATATGCTCTCAGTTGTATCATAAAATTTGTTCTAAAGTGTACATACAGAATAAAAATGTTTTATACATAAGTTTAAAATGCTAAGAATTGTATTACATTGTAGAGGAAGTTAGAACCAAGACTTGGTCAGAGTATTCATAACATATTTAAGCAGATTACTTATAGCTCTTCCCTTCTATGTAGTCGATACCTATGCAACAAGCGTAAAGAATAAAGCTTGCAATGTAAGCAGTTCCAAATTGCAGTGAATGGTCTAACCATGTCTCTCTAAGGTGAAGAATAAGTAATGAATGATAAATAAAAGAAGCCCTTTGAAAACCTGTGGATGCCTTCTACTAGTGTGATTAATGCAATTTGTCTCTATTCATTTTTAATATCATGATTATCCAGGATGTTTACAAAATGCCTAGCTCCAGTAACTGCATACTGCTGAATCAGTTATTCATATTTAACCCTACATGTCAAAGTAAACTTTGTCATTTACGATTACACAAGTGCAGCCTAAACAAAATTCTGAGTATCATCTCACCAGAGAGTACACAGGAAGCAATGATAAAAACAGAAGGATAAACAAACCAATAAGAACAGTAAAAACACACAAGCCTCCCCCAGACAGTCAAAAGAAGAATACTGTACATAGCAGCATGACAGAGTAGGTTTGCATGTTAAGATTGTCCTCCTCTGTTCATCTGCATCAGACAAAAAGCAGGCAATTGGACGTGAATAAGAAAACATATTGCTACATCAAAGAATTAAAAAAATATGTATTGCACACTTTTCAGCTGAGCTATGTATTGTGAATGATTACTGACTAAATAATCGGTGGCTGGTATCAGAATTTATAAGTCTCAACACTGTTCGGTAGAAGCTGTTTAAGTATCTGGTGGTCCTGTGGTGGATACTTGATATCTCTTGTCCGAAGACAGTTGCGTAAACCAGCCGTGTGCAGGGTGAGAGGAGTCACAAATTATTTTGGATGCACATTTAATGCTTCTTGCTGCGAAGAGATCCTGGATTGATGGTAAGTTGGTGCCCATGAGTTTTTAGGCAACTTGCACCCACTCTCTGTAGCTTCTTTCTTTCTGCTATTGTACTGTTCCAAAACCAAGCTGTGTGAAGCTACTAGTGAGAATGCCCTTAAGTGCTCCTTTGTAGAATGTGGTGAGAACAGTAGGTGGGAGCTTTGCTTTATTGAGCCTTCTGAGAATGTGGAGATGTTGATGTGCTTTTTGACCAACTGTTCAGTGCTCACAGTCCAAGAGAGATCCTCCAAAATGTGCACCCCTAAAAACTTTGTAGATTTGACCCTTTCCACCTCTTCACCATTTATTATGAGTGGTGAGTGTGTTGTTGACCTTTTCCTGAAGTATGTAATGATTTCTTATGTTTTATTGACATTCAGGAAAAAGGTTGTTCTTAACACACCAGTCAATCAATGAGTAGACCTGTAAGCTCTTTCATCCTCCCCTTTGATGAGGCCCACACCATAGTATCATCTGCAAACTTGATGTGATTGGTGGTGCATTTTGCATCACAGTCATGGGTTAGGATGGTGAACAATAGAGAGCTTAGCACACAGCCCTGAGGAACAATGCTACCTGCACTTGAAATAAGTTGTTTTTGTGTTTAAATAATCTTTTTAACTGTTGTAGGCTACACACTAAAGTGCAATAGCCGTTTCTGTGCATTTAAAGTGTTTTTTTGATTGTAACTGCTTTATTTTCTGGAAAAAAAAATTATATATATATATATATATATATATATATATATATATATATATATATATATGTATGTATGTATACTTGTTTCCCACCTTTCTGAACTAGTATAGTCCAGTTTTCAAGTTATTCCTGAATTCAGGGCTGTGTTACAAGTTTCTGTGTTGCCCATACCTTACTTGGATAGAAGGAAGTTTCTCTGTTCACCTGTGAGAGAGGGGAGCTTTGAGCAGCCTATCTATCCCTGGAGGAGTGGTTTCAGCCCAGAAGTTAGTAGTTTATTGGCCATTTTGGGCTAATTTCTATCTCTTTCATTTCCCTGCTATAAAAAACGCATTTGCATGGTTTTGCACGCTGGGCAGCGCCAGTTAGCTAGGGTTAAACTATTCCTGGCTCCACGAAGTCTATTCTTCAATTTTTCCCACGGAACTAGACAGACTTTCAACTTAAGCACTCAAACCATTCATTTCACAGCCCAGCATGTGCTCAAAACTCATAGCAAGCACTAACTGACGCTAGCACTAGACCCCCCTATACTGTCCAGAAGGACAAGGCTCTCTATTCGTCCCTACCAGCCAATCAGTAAAACAGCTCACTTTACTTATTCAGGCATGTCCAAAGGGCAGTTTCAGATGTACTCCCCAGTCCAACTGGTGAATCTGGGCATTTTGAGGCAATGTTACAACTGCCTCATGCACACAGACAACTATCTCCTCTTACTACCAAACACTAATATATGTGAGAGATGCAATTATACAGCCAAACTGGAGACAAAGCTCTCTCAACCCAAGACTGGAACTGACAGTCAAGAGGAGAAGGGGAAATACTTGCAACACACCACTAGTCTCACATAGACCTATTAAACCAACACCAGCAAATAACACACATAAATACATAAAAACATACTCGGAGGCTCTAAATAAAAATCTGCAAAAGCAACAGGGACCTCCAAAGCAGACATCCAAGCAACCTCCACACTCCATCACAAACCATGAAACACATGCTTCACATAAGTGTGCCATGCAATCACAGCCCTTAAGGCAAAATAACATACCCAACACACTAGTAATAGGCAACTCTATAGTCAGGCACACTGATGTCCCACTAACTAGGCTGGACAAGGAGAAGGTTACAGTTAGCTGCCTGTCAGGCGGCAGGATCTGCCATATAACACAAGCACTCAGGTTGCTCCAGAACAAGTACAAATACAACTCTGTCATTGTCCATGTTTGTGTGAATGACCTGAGATGTACCTCCCTGGACTACATGAAAAGATACATGGAAGAGATCTCTGATCATGTAGCCCAGGCCGGTATGACCCTGACCCTGAGTAGCATCTTGCCCTCACCAAGAATGATGCCACAGTATAAAGAAAAAATGATCAATTTCAACAATTGGCTAAGTTCCTGGTGTCATTCAAAGGGGATCCACTATCTGGCCACCTGGGATGACATGCTCGACAAGCCATGTTGCTTCACAAGTGATGGCTTGCACCTGTCACCCTTAGGCTTTTGAATACTGGCCAAGGCTTTTGCCACCCCCATAGTGCCTTTTTTAGGCAAGGCTCAAAAGACAAACCCACCACCGTATATAGCACAAGTAACCAAAAACTGAGGGTAATGCTACTCAATGCCAGAAGTCTAAACCTCAAAGTGCATGCACTCAAGGCACTCCTCAGTATGGAGAACATTGATATCTGTGCAGTAACAGAAACCTGGTTTAAGGCTCCAGAGAGCATCCCAGGACAACCTTGCTATAACTCATACCATACTTTTCGGCCACAGAACCCGGACTGAAACACAAAAAGTGGGGGTGTATCCATATTCATCAAGGATACCCACCCCTCCAGGTTAGTGGCGCAGCACAATGCCTCAGAGATCATCCATGTGCAACTAACAGTGGGCAAAACTGCAATTCAAATTGTAGCTTGCTACAGATCACCCACCATGACCCAGGACCACCATTCCACATTTCTGGAGACACTGGAAAATATGAAGGTCCTACCAAACACCCTAATATTGGGGGATTTCAATTACTCAAACATTAACTGGGAGAACTACTCAAGTACTAACTCCCTTGTCCAATGCTTCCTAATGAACTTGAATGCCCTAGATCAACTGGTCAACACCCCCACCAAAGGTGACGACATATTGGACCTGGTCATCACCAACATGGGCGACCGGTGTTCCACACCAGAGGTCAACCCCTTGCTGGTTAGATCAGACCATAGACTAATCACTCTGGATATCCACATTCCACCCCCACCCCCAGTCAAGGAAACCACAGTGAAAAACATTTCAAAAGCAAACTTCACATTATTCAAGACCAAGGTGGAAAGGTTCACAGCCCCCAAGCTAAAGGACAGTGCTGTCCAAACTGTTGAATCCCTTACAAAGCCACTCTAGGAGCACCTGCAAGAATGCATGGATTGTGCTATCCCAAGCAAAACCAAGATTCACTCTTCCAAGAAAAGGATACCAGTCTGGTGGACCCCTGCCATAAACAAGCTATACAATAGAAGGAGAAAACTAGTACAGAAAAGAGTAAAATCCCAAGAAGGAAAGACATCCATGATCAGTATCAGCAAGAAACTATAATCCCTTATAAAATCATCCAAGGCTAGCTTTGAAAGAAAAATTGCCAAGGACTCCAAAGATAACCACAAAGCGTTCTTCAGCTATGTCAAGATCCTAAGTGAAAACTCTCAGATCTGCTCTGAGTTAGTGCAGAATGGCACAAAATACACTGAACCGACTGATATTGCCAACATTCTGGAAGACAGGTTTAGTGCAAACTTCACCCCCCTCTCACCCCCTAAAGGGCCTATAACCATACCAGAAGAATGTGGAGCCCTGGCAATCACTGACACACAGGTTAAAACAGCCCTATCCAAAGCCAAAAACACAGCTTCAATGGGATTGGATGGTGTCCCAGGCTGTGTCTTACACGAGCTCCAAAATGAACTAACCCCTCACCTAAACACACTGTTCAAACTCAGCATCTCTACAGGCTACATACACATAGAGTGGCGCACAGCAACAGTTATCCCACTCCACAAAGGTGGAGCCACAACGGACCCCGGGAACTATCGCCCTATAAGCCTGACTAGCCTGGTCTGCAAGGCTATGGAGCGCATCATCATGGAACTCATTAACAGAAACACTGGGAACCTCCAAACATTGGACCCTACCCAGTTTGGTTTTGTTAAGGGCAGATCATGCCTCCTAAACCTGGTGGACGTTTTTGAGACAGTTACCAAGGCTTTAGCTGAGGGAAAGGAGGTCCACACAGCCTACCTAGACCTCACAAAGGCTTTTGACACCATTCCCCATTCTGGTATTATAGACAAGCTCACCAGCCTGAACATAAACCCCTGCATCATGAGATGGGTTGCCAATTGGCTCACGGATAGAACCTACACAGTGAGAGTTGCAGGCTATAGGTCCAACTCTAAATTGGTTACAAGTGGTGTCTCCCAGGGCTCAGTCCTGGGACCACTCCTGTTCGGTATATACTTCTCTGAGGTACAGGCAAGCACAGGAGGACTATGACTGACCATGTTCACAGATGACTGCAAACTGGGGGCCATAATTGACTCTCCAGCTGATACAGACATCCTCCAGAAGAGTCTGACTGAGACGGATACCTGGTGTCAAAAACATGGCCTCTAGCTAAATGCCAAAAGTGTGTAGTCATCCCCTTTGGAAAAAACAAAGTAGCCGCTAACTACCACATTCGTGGTAGTCCCCTAAATGCAGAAAATGTAATAAGGGATCTGGGGACCCAAGTAGATAGTAATCTCTCCTTTGATAATCATATTGCCAAGGTGGTTAGAAAATCCTTCTATGTGGCCCACCTAATCACAAAAGGGTTCACATCTAGAACAAAAGAGGTTATTGTGCCCCTCTACGCATCACTCATCAGACCCATCATAGAGTACAATGCCCCATTTGGGATGTACCTTACAAGACACCTGCAACAGCTGGAAAGACCACAGAAGTACCTCACCAAGAGGATTACTGGCCTCAAACAGATGCCCTATGCAGCCTGACTGAAGAAACTCCAGCTGTACTTGGTTGCATGCCACTTACTCAGAGGTGATCTCTGCCTGACATACAAGGCCATGTCCAACCCAGAATTGATGGATGCTCCACCTAAAAAAAAAAACAAATCCCTGAGAGCCACACGCTCTAGGGATCTAAACCTCACCACAATGATAAATAGGACATGCTGGAGGGATAGATCCCTGTCCCAGAAACTTCCCATGCTTTGGAACAGGGTTCCAATCTACATTAGGCAGAGTCCCTCACTAACACTCTTCAAGAGAAACCTTGACGAGTGGATGGGAAATAGAAAATTTACCCCGGAGATCACTGCAGTGGCTCCGATGGACAGAGGCACAGGGAACTAATGGCTCTGCTGAACAGAGGCAAAGGGAACTAATCTAAGGGGGTGGCGAAAGCCAACACATTCTGGCTAGGCTTATAGATAGTCTCGGGCAGATAGCCCAGTACTTACCTATGAACCTATGAACCTATGGTGTTGAGTATTATGCAGCCTGAGGTGGTGTTGTCCGCACATGTTTTTTGTGGTCTATTTGTCAAGAAGTCGAGGATCCAGTTGCACATGAGCTTGCTAACTCCAAGATGCACAAGCTTGTCAATAAGCTGCATTGGAACCACTGTACTGTGTGCTGAGCTGAAGTCAATAAACAACAGCCTGACATAGTTGTTTCTTCCCCCCAGATGATCGAGTGGGAGGTTGAGTGCCATTGAAATAGTATCCTCAGTGGATCTGTTAGCCCAATAAGCAAACTGTAGAGGGTTGAAGGTGGATGGAAGGTTTGCCAACAGATACCTTTTAACTAGCCTCTCAAAGCATTTCATGGCATTTGAAGTTAGAGCAACCGGTCTGTAATCATTCAGGCAGGCTGGATTAGCTTTTTTGGGGAGAGGGACAATATTTTTCACCTTGAAGCAAGAGGGAACTTAAGCAAGAATAAGGGAGGTGTTGAAAATATCAGTTAAAACTGAGCATAGTTGGTCTTCACAGCCTTTAAGTACTTTGTAGAGTATTTTATCAGGACTAGCAGCCTTCCTGGGGTTCACCTTTTTAAGCTGAGATCTCACTTCATTTGAGTTAAGACTGAGCACCCCCTCTTCCTGGTCAGTAGGTAGCCTTGTAGCAGCCTCATTGTTCTTCTCTTCAAATCTGCCAAAGGAGGAGTTCAACCTGTACAGGAACTCAATGTAGTCTTCACACTGACCTGACCTTGTTTATAGTCAGTAATCTGTTGTATCCCTTGCCAGATACTCCTGGTGTCCCTCATGTCTGCAAACTGACTTTGTAATTTCTTTCCATATTCCCTCTTCGCCTCTTTAATGCCCCCTTTTTAGGTGTGCTCTAGCTTTGCTGAGACCCTCCTTGTCCTTGGCCCTGAATGCTGCATTTTCTGCCTTCAGGAGGTCATAGACTTTGTTGTTGAACCATGGCTTTTGGGTTGGTGTGATTGTGATGCTTTTGATATCAGATACATCATCAACATACTTAGTGATGTAAGCTATTACTGCTTCCATGTAATCATCTATGTTCATCTGCTCATGTAATGTAGCTGCCTCTGTGAAAATGTCCCATCAGGTACTATCAAAGCAGGCTTGGAGACGTTCCAAAGCCCCCTCATGCTAGACCCTGATATGCTTAACTGTGGGCTTTTCTCTGATCAGATGGTATGATGGTAGAAACATGATGTTAAAATGATCAGAGCTTCCTAAATTAGGTTGTTGTATTGCTCTGTAGGCACCCTTTGATGTTGGAATATGCCTTGTCCAGAATGTTTGCACCATTGCAGAAGTGTGTGGACCTCTCAAAACAAGGGGTCCCTCATACACCCCAAACTGAAGGCCCTAAGGCTGATATAATGGATGATCCACCACTCACCCAGTTTTGGCACATGTTTACTATAGATGTATTTGATTTTTATGAGGAAGGATAGGAAACCAAAGACAGGAAATCATATCTAATAAAATGATAAAGATTTCCACTTTGCTAGAGAGATGCCCTGGATCCTAACAAGTCAGTGTCTGTGCTCCTCAAATACCTATCAGACCTTTGTAACTCTCCCTTTTATTTCTTGCTGCCAGTAAAACATTTCCTTAATGAGTTCTACACCTAAGGCCATGCTAAAAGGAAATATCTCCACCATATTACCTAAGCTGTGTGTTGGAAAAGTTAACCTTACCAACATTTCACCCAGCAATGGCAGCATCCCTCAAATGCTTTACTTGAAAGACTGCCTTGCTAGTGCCCATAACATATGCCAAGAGATTATCTGAACTACAGGCACTTACATTTAATCAATCCTTTCTTATTTTTGCATAACAGCAGTGTAACTGTGCACCTACCCCACCTGCATGCCTAAGGTAGTGACAAAAGGCCCCTTTAAATCAGGCCACTAACCTCTTGGTATTTTTTCTCTATCTGACAGAAGAATGGGGAATGGATCTTGCATATCCCCAATGTGCATTGGCAACTAATATTTTAGCAGGAAAAAATAAATAAATATAGTAGTAAGGAAAACAGAACAGAAATGTAATGTCCTTTGCAAAGGGAAGGGAGGGCAGGCCTATCTCAAGATAGCTAGTCCATTGTATCTCCATTTTATTATTCTTTCCATGGCAAAATTGTACTAGGGCATGTAAGGGCACAATTCATAAGAGCAACAGTGATTGGCATTGCCTTCCTAAGAGGGGACAGCACCCAGGCGATTTTTGTGCAGGTGCCTAATCATCTGTCAATATCTTTTCTAAGCTAAGAACTTAATAATACCTCCAGAGCTGGTGTGGGATTGGGCATGGCCATCCTACAAGGGCTATTACATTCTGTACTTTCTCATGGTTGGTCATCCATCCTCTGATCCAGAAGTGTTGTGCATTTTCCCAAAGGTTAGCATCACTGCAAGAATTAAAACAATGCAGTTGTTTAAGGACTTACCATAATTGTATATGTTTGAATATGCTCACTGTTGCAGTAATATTTATTTTTCTTGTTTGTTACCATCCTTGGGTTGAGGTGGGTGCTCAGTCACTCTTTCCAACCTTCCCTCTTTTAATATTCCAAAGTGCCTCTTCCTTAGGTTTGATTAGTGAATGGAGAGGGAGATTTGGGGGTTTTGGTTGAGCTGCCATCTCTCTTGGGTAGTGTTTGACCAGCTGCATGAATAGTGCTGTGTCTTCTTGCAGATTCCTGTTGACTGTAGGGGCAAGAGAGCTAAAGATGTCATGGGCAGACATCCCAGTTATACCACAGGCATGTTGACATTGAGATGAGAGAGTATCCACTCAGCCTAGAGGGGGAGGAATGAAATGTCCTGGCAAGAAGGCCTCCTGCATCAAAAGTTCCCAAAAGTTAGTGCTATTCCAACATTAGTGATAAGTTGCCACACAGCTATGTTTTCTAATATTTTGCTGTGAAAATGTCCCTGAAGTCATCTTCCTCAACCATAAGTATTAAAATGTCTAATCATCTGTAACTGTAAAACACATGGAATTATTTATTTTTTGTTTTCTTGTTAGTAATGTCTTGCATCCTGAGGAAGAAATCAGTAGTTTTCATCATTTTGCCTTAGTGTCTACACTGCGGCCTATATCACCCCGGCAGCAATTTGGTAACATTTGAAAGCTGGAAACTGCAGTTTCAAAAGTTTGAGTTTTATCTCACTGTGAGTGGCACTATATCAGGTGAAGAAACTGTCAAGGTATTTCATTTTGCCTTAGAGAGGTGGGAAATGACAATTTAGCAGTCATGAAATGTACATTCTAAGTGTACTATGTACCAGAGGAAAAAAAAAGAACCTTCTTTTTTCCTCCCATAAGAAATCATCTAAGTTTGTCCGCGGTGGTGGTGCTGCAGTTGCTTTGTCCCCTCACAGTAAAGATGCTGTCCGGTTCGATTCTCGGCAAGAGTGTCTTCTGTGTGGAGACATGCATGAATTGGCATATCTTCGTTGAAGGTTGTGCGTCAGGGCTGGTAACTCGGCATGTAAAAATCAACTACCAATCATTAGCAGACCGGAGTTCCGCTGTGGCGACCCCTAACCGGGAAAAGCCGAAAGACACAAAAAAAAAAAAAAAAAGAAAGAAATCATTTGAGTTTGATGACTTATGGTCCACTGCCATAATTCTCTGTAATATTTTTAGTGATCAACTCAGAGGTAGCGGAGTCTGATTTTAACACTTGAAATGGTGTTTGGTGTGTTCAGAGCAGGTAAATTAACAAAATATTCAAATAAAAGGGCTGCAGGAAGAATATGAAGTGCATAAAATGACTGTAATTGATTCAGGTACGCCAGAAGCATATAAATAGAAATAGAAATGCCACGCAGCAATCTGGGATGGCACCCAGAAATAAACAGAGTTAATTTAATTGCATAAACAATGTCTGAATATAAGAGCAAGAGATAGTATTACTAGGGTCAGTCAGAAATACAGATCATATGTAGGTTTTATTCATTTTTGCCAAGTTGTATAAATACAATTAAAAAACTGCATTCAGTTTTAGCTGAATCATGCATTTAATTGTTAGGAAGACATGCATATTTTAACACTGTTAATGCCATTAAGGGTAGAGCTTTATGGTAGTCAGAAACTCTTAAGATTCAAAACAGAAATGCTTTTATGTCGGTACAGGAGTGGAGTGCAGTATTTCTGAACCTTTGTTTAAGAAGCTGATTTTTGGTTCTGTGTGTGATTCTGCATGTATGCTGCCATTGGGCTTGGGTTATAAACTGAAACTGTAAGGGAAGATTATTCTGTTTTGTGGATGTTGGCATACAAAATAGATGCTTGTGTTCAGATTGCTTCAGCTGAGAGTGCATTTAATCAGCATAGCATATTGGACTGCACAATGTTTGAATAAACAGGAATGATTAAAAGGATTCAGTGTTCTGACAAAAGGCATCTCCATTGTAAAGGTATCTCTGTGAACATAAGCCACAAATTAATGCTGTAGTTTCTGGTGACCTGCAGTCATGTAAGCTGAATGTAGACAGTATTACACAGTGAAGCAAAGAAATAAATGCATTTATCCAAGTGGAAAATGGAGAATCTCATGAATGATGAAATTAAATGCAAGCCACATGATGTTATGCATAATGAAATTCAGTGTCAGAATAAGGATTTCTGTAGTCTACCAGTGGATGCATTGTTTGGAAAGGCACCACATCATTCTCTCAGAACCAAGCAAGCCAAGAACTTGAGTTTCAGTTTGGATCAGTCGGAAATAACTGCAGATGTTCCTTTTTAAAGTTAAGCTTGTTTGTTTAATGGTTCAGGTTGTCCTCTTCAGAATATAATGTTAAAACTTCTTCTGAAGTTCTTTGCTTCTGTAATCAACCTGTTGCTGTTAGAAAACTGAGCAAAAATTAAAGCTAATCGGATCTCGTGTTATCCTGAAAGTAGAGCTGACAGAATAGCTTGATAGTTTAGTATCCACTGCACCAGATGAACAAATAAGGATTTGCACTGATTCACAAAAATTTTCTGGGCAAAGGGAATAGTAATCATTGCAGACCATTGAAGTAGTAGTTTCAGGCATGTTAAATGCTAAATATTTTTTTCAGTCTTGGATGCAAATAAAGGTTTTTAACAAATACTGCTAGATGAAACTAGTTTGAACTTGTATGCTTTTAATACTCCTTTGTGCAGACAGTTTCCTGACAATGTTTTAGATATTATCTGTTCATCTGCTCCTGAAGCCTTTTATAGTGAATTTACTAAATTATTGAAGATTTGCCTGTTTTAGAAAACTTAATTGATGACATGTTTGGGGTTCCATGGAGCACAAACATAATTCAGTACTGATTAGGTTTTTGAATAGATTAAGACAGAAGGAGCAGGGACATGATTTGATTATGTTTCTGGGTTGACACAGAAGTTTGTGAAGCAAATCAAAGCAAAATGTCAGCTCTGTATATCTTGAATTAAATATCTGGGTCACATTCTGAGATTTGAAGGTATCAGGCGTAACGAGAAAGTGAATGCTATTTTGAATATGCAGCTAAAATGTCTGCTGTAATGCAATTCCTCAGAATGTGCCAGTATCTTTCAGATGTATCGTTTGCCTGTTGTATATTACTGTATCTTTTAGGACGTTTCTTGACCATGTCTTTTCATGTTTGCCTGATAATCCTACAGCTTTACCTTGAATCATTCATGATTATTCCCTTATGATGAATTGTTTTGTGCACAAGGACCACTGTTCATAACTGATAATGTAATCAGCCCAAATCATATGAGACAAGGCATGCTGAACATGATTCACAAGTCACATCAGAGCATCTGTCTGGCAGTTCTGTCAGAGGGACTAAAACTCTGAGCTGTTAAGCAGCTGCATCCTGCACCAAGAGTACAAGGGCTTAATTCCTTTCATCTTCATTTGCCTGCTATGTGATTCCGGGCAAGCCACTTAACCAGACAGTGCTCCATAATCACCCCCTGAAAAGGAACAGGTGTGCCTGGTGGGATTACTTGGTCATCAGGTAAATAAAAATAATGTCTATGAGAACATGTAATACTCTATCTTGGCCAAAACTATTGGAGCACTTTCCAGATCTTGTCTGTAGTTGTGATTATTATGTAATAGTGAAACTCCAAAGAATAGGAAGCAAGCAATGATGTTTCATAACACTTCAAGGTTTTCATGCACAGAGTTGGTAGTGATTTATTCCAGCATAGGAATAAACATTGTGTGATGTGAATGACAACTATTCCAAATTACTAGAGTTTGTGCATCTGAAAAAACAGTGTTCTGTAATTAACAACGTGCAACACTTAAGTGATTTTCGACAATGGTTTTTAGTTTTCAAGTAATGAATTAAAGAATTGGTGTAAAACTGGGGACTTTAAACATATTATATCTAGTTTTCACTACCCAGTGAGTAATGGTAGGTTATAAAGAAGAAACTAGACATTCAGGAATATTTTGAACAAAACAGAGCTGTCTCATTAATTGCTTTACAGTGACAACATACTCCATTAGAGGATCTGGTCTTTCACCTGCTCAGTTTTTCATGGGCAGATACCCAAGGTCAAAGGTACCAGCTACACTGGCATTTGGCTGTAGAAATACATATCAAGAAATGTTGCAGACACCACAGGAAAGACAGATGAAAAGTTTTATTCTACCAGAAGTGCCAGAAAATGTCTTTGTTAGTAGGAGAAAGTGTAATGATTACAAATGTTGAGTAACATCAATACCTTAAAAACTCCTCAGTGTCACATTTACCACTTTAGGTTACTTCAGTTGAGCCATAATCTTATATAATTTAAGGAAAAGACTTGAAATGTTGCAGAAAGACCTGGAAAAAAAAGCTTCTACTTTTAGAAAGGTACAAATTAATTTTGGCAGTAGTGTCTCTGTGTTCCTTAGATTTGTCGTGCCTTTACAACACAATCTTCCAGTTAAAAAAATCACATTAGCAGTCTCAACCGCACTATCTTCTCAGAGTATTATTGTGAATGTCTCAGTTGGAAGATCATTTTGGAAAGGCATGACAAATCTAAGGAATGCAGAGATACTACTGCCAGAGTTAATTTGCTCCTTTTTAAAAGTAGAAGCTGCAAAAAAAAAAAAAAACACACTTCTTTACAAAACAGAAAGATTGCAGAGTAGATTACCTGTGTTATGCTAGGCAGCGGAGGGAACTGTGCATTATGGAATGTATAATCCTTTTCTTTGGAACATCTTGCAAGATGGGAAACTCCCATGTGTAGTGATATAAAGACAAAATCCTTTGCAGCTGGAACAGGACATTTATTTACAAGGGATCAGATATCCTGGGCACTTCATTATATGCACTGGAACCTTTCTTTCACTAAATTTAAAGAGCTGTAAGTTTTAGTAACACAGAATTCAGTCTGTGAACTATTCCCAGAAGACTGAATTTGTGGGAGTATTGACACCCAACCAAATGAAAAAAATGCCAGCACCAGAGATGGACTGAGAGAATAATGGCTTTATTAAGCTGAAATGCTAGACTGGTTTCAGCACATGGCTTTCATCAGTAGATTGTTACACATTGAAGATAAAGCCCCGCCATAAATACCTCTACAAATGAGGTTTGATGACATTATTTCCTGTCTTGAAAAATATATATGGTTAATACATATATACACATATATATAAATATTTGTATAAAGTTCCAAATGCATGTATATAAAGAAAATATATATTTTTAAAAAATAATAAAGAAATAAATTAAACAGATCAGGCATAAACATTTGACCTGAAAAAAACAATATTTATAATTTATCATTGAGTCCAGGGGAAAACAAACCCCCTAGTTTCACTATCCATTTCCTTTCTTTATTATTAAGAATTTCATTCTATCCAGTTTTGAAAGCACGATTGCCTGTAATGTTATCTATGATGGTGAAAGAAAATTTAGCGGTGGGATGATTCAATGAGTGTCTATATAGGGCATTGGTGATCCTAGCATTCCTGATATCCCCCAGGTGTTCAGATATTTTAATTCTGAATTGTCTAGATGTCTGCCCAACATAAAAGGCTTGACAGGTACATGATGCAAGATAGACAATCCAATCTGAACTGCAATTACCAAAACAACCAATGTTATATAGATGTCCTGTGTTCTTACTAGTGAATGTTTTAGTTTTGAATATGTAGCCGCAAAAGCTACAGTGTCCACAGGGGTACGTTCCAACTAGTTTTTCACCCATTAGTGTCCTCTGGGATAGAGTATCATCCCTTGAAGTTGTTTTCTTATAATGAGAGAAATGAGATCCTAATGTTTTGCCCTTTCTATATGAGAACGAACATCTGTCCCCCAAGTAATCCTCTAAAAGAGTATGAGACTTCAGTACGTTCCAGTGTTTATCTATGATGTCCAGAAGGTGCTTGGTGTTTCTGCCATAGGTTGTGACAAATCTACAGGTATCATAGTTAGTCTGTCTATGATGTTCTTTGTATTCCAATAATGTATCCCTGGTATAGTTTTTACTCCATTGCATGGCAGAATAAATAGTGTGTCCAGAATATCCTCTTGTAAGAAACCTATTGGCTAGATCATCATGATGTTGTCTCAGATCTTGTTCAGAGGAACATATAAAAGATACTAAAGAAAATATTACATTAAACAACATTTTATCATCCAAAGTCAAAATGGTTAAAGGTAACTGCCAAACTAAAGGAATAATATATTTGGCTATATGTAAATCCTGCCTTTCCTTTTATGTAGGAAAAACAGAGAGAAGATTAAGGGAGAGGATTTACGAACACACATCAAATTGCCACAAAGAATATGAATAATGCCTTATACAAACATTCAGTAACTTGCAACAGTTTCATTGAATTCAACTTTGCCATCTTAGAAAAAGTGGCACATCAACCAAGAGGCGGTGACTATAGAAGCCACATCGAAGAGAGGGAAACACAGTGGCAAATTAAATTACAAGCTGGTCAACTGCCAGGGTTGAATGAAGTGATTTCAATTAAACCCATTTTAAACAAAAAGGCTATAAACGCTAAATGATTTTAATGGCATCAAATATAGCTTTGCAACATTTTTAGATGTTTTTTTTTTTTAACCCATTTTATGTATTTATGTCTTCATATATATTGTATATCAGATATAAGTTTTTACATTACATTGTTGGTTAAGACCCAGAATTTAAATATTAATTATGATGTCATAGCCACATGGTATAAATGAAGGACAATGGGACTGTGTTTTTTGATTCTGATGAAATCCCTATGTGAAGGGAAGAAAGCGCTCAATCAATCTATTTTATTTTTATTTTTGTAATAAAGTGTCAGCTGTGAATCTCATCTCAGCAGTGTTTTTTCTGATATTAAGAAAAAATAGTATCCAGGTTCTTACTAGATGCTTATCATTGCACTACAGAGATTAAATTAGTGGAGAGAGAACAGCTAGAAAATATATTAGTAGCATTAATGATAGGTTAGTCAGGGTTGGTATAAGGGCATAGCCAGTGTGTTTTGAGGAAGGTTTTAAGTTTTTGTCTGAAGAGTGGTAAGGAAGGAAGTGAAGTTTTTCCCAGTTGTGTTTGATAATAGAGAGTCCCCAGCCATGTTGTGAGACTTGTTGATGTTAACTAGGAGTTTATTTGAAGAACGCAAGGCATTAAGATTTTTGTAGGGGGTTATGAGGTCTGAGAGTACTGGAGTATTGTTTGGCTGGTAAAGGACCTTATGGGCAATTGTAAGTTGGTTGAGTTGAAACTGGTTTTGAAGTTTAAGCCATCCGAGTTGCTTAAGATTCTGACAGTGATGGGTTCTGAAGGGTTTACCAGTGGCAAATCTGGCAATATTATGATAAGAGGTAGCAAGTTTGAGAAGATTCTTTTTGGATAGGTTAGTGTATATTGGTGAGGCGTAGAGTAGAGATTAGATGGGAGTGGGCAATGGTAGTTCTTGCTATTGGAGTAAGGAAGGGTTTGACTCTGTACAGGCAGCCCATTTTTCTGTTAACTGATTTTATAGTATTGTTAATGTGGGTGTCGAAGTTAAGGCTGTTGTCTATTGTAATACCAAGGAGTTTGGTGGTAGAGTCTGAGTAAATGAGGCTACCATTGTTAGAAATGACTGATATATCTATTGGTGTGGACCTACAAGTAGGAGTAAATAGTAGGAGCTTTGTTGTTTTGGGATTCTGTAGAAGGGAGCTTTTTAAGAACCATGTCTCAACTATACTAAATACTTTCTGGGTTAGGCATTGCAGTTCAGAAGCAGATTTAGCTGTGCAGATTAATGTAGAGTCATCTGCATATTGTTTACAAGTTGCAGTGGGAATAGCCAGGTAGAGATCTTTAATAAAAAATGAAAATAAGAGAGGACCTAGAATGGAGCCTTGGGGAACTCCCAGTGTGACTGGCAGGTGTGATGATAGATTATTTTCCCAGCGCACTGCTTGTTGCCTATTGCTCAGGTAGGAAGTAAACCACTTTATAGATTGAGTATCCAGGGAAAGTGATTTGAGAATATTGATAAGCAATGAGTGGTTTACCATATCAAGAGCCTTTGAAAGATCGATAAATAGTGCTGAAGAGAGTAAATTGTTATTGCGGTTTCTATTAATGGTGTCTGTAAAGGATAGGAGGGCAGTGGTGGTAATTTAATAACTTAATGCCAGTGGACACTTTCTGCACTGGGTTGTTAGCAAAAGAGCCTTTTTTTCCTATGAGAACCTGTTAAATCTTCATAACTTAGAAATCCAGGTCAGAGACTTCAATAACCTGTGCTGGATACAAGTTAACATACACAGTACTGCAGCTAAATCAGACTAGGATATCTGTACCTTCCGGCCCAAGAAGGTTGGCACCCCTATGCTTCAGTAGCAGCTTTACTTATAGAAACCCCGTATCCTAAAACAAACCAAAATGCAAGTGGTTATAATTATGCCAGCATCTGAATCATTCCTTTCAAAACCATGGACCAGCATTTTTCCACAATTTCTGCAACCATCCTAATTGAGAGATGGGTATTTTGAGACAATGTAGAAATTGTTTCATGCTGATTGTTGATCACCTACTACTTGATGGTCTTTCGGCTTTTTCCCTGTTAGGGGTCGCCACAGCAGAACTCCGGTCCACTAATGATTGGCAGTGGTTTTTACGGTGCCGAGTTGCCAGCCCGATGCCCAACCTTCAAAGAAGGAATACCCATTCAAGCACGCACCTACGTGCATGTCTTTAGATGTCACTCGACCACGGGGAGGACATGCAGTCTCCACACAGAAGGTGCTCCAGCCGAGAAATGAACAGGAAAACCTCTTGCTGTGAGGTGACAATGTTAACCGCTGCACCACCGCGGCCACTGTTGATCACCTACTACTTAAAGAATGTAAAGCAATATATGAGAGATGCACCTAATGTCAATGGAGGCAAAAATATAATACACAACTCAGATATCAGGATCATCAATGATATCTGTGCAGTGACTGAGACCTGGTTCAAGGCTCTAGAGAGCACCCCTGCATTACCAGGCTATAACTCATACCACACGTTTTGGCCACCTAACCTGGACCGGAACACCAAAGGCAGAGGTGTGTCCATATTCATTAAGGATATTTACACCTCCAGGCTAGTTGCTCAGCATAATGCATCCGAGGTTATCCAAGTGCAACTAACTCTGGGCAAAACTGCAATCCAAATTGTAGCTTGCTACAAATCCCCCACCATGCTCCACGATTCCCACTCCTCTTTTCTTGATGTACTGGAAAATATTAGGGTTCAACCAAACACCTTAATAATGGGTGACTTCAACTACCCCACCATTAACTGGGAAAACTACTCATGTACCAACTCCTTCGCTCAACGCTTTCTAGAATTCATAAATTCCAATGCCCTGGATCAACTTATCCACACTCCCATCAGGGGCAACAATATCCTAAACCTAGTCATTACCTACATAAGTGATCGGTGTTTCACACCCGAAGTCAACTCCTTGTTGGTCAGATATGACAATAAGCTAATCACCCTCGGTATCCACATCCCGCCCCCACCCCCCATTAAAGAAATCACGGTAAAAAATTTCTCCAAAGCCAACTTCATGCTTCTTAAGACAGAAGGGGCGAACTTCATGACACCCATGCAGATGGACGATACATTTACGACTGCTGAATCCTACACAGATGCACTCTATAAGCACTTACACAAGTGCATGGATCATGCTATCCCAAACAGAACCAAGACACTATCCACCAAAAAAAGGAAGCCAATCTGGTGGTCCCCTGCCATAAATAAACTCTACAACAGAAGGAAGAAACTGTTTCGAAAGAGAGTAAAATCCCATGAGTGGAGGAGTTCCCTGGTCAGCCTCAGTAAGAAGCTGAGATCCCTTATAAAATGCTCCAAAGCTAGTTATAAAAATAAAATCACCACTGATTCTAGGGACAACCACAATGCATTCTATACCTATGTCAAGAATCTCAATGGCAACACCCAGATCTTCTTTGAGTTTCAGCACAACGGCATGAAAATTACAGAACCAACTAATATTGCCAATGTCCTGGCAGATAGGTTCAGTGCTAACTTTACCTCCCTCTCACCCCCTAAAGGGCCCATAACTATACAAGAAGAATGCAGAGTCCCTGTAATCACAACCATGCAGGTAAAAGCTGCACTCTCTAAAGCCAAAAACACAGCATCCATGGGACTGAACAACATCCTAGGCTGCGTTTTACACAAACTTCAGAATGAACTGGCTCCCCAACTAAGCACCATGTTCAATCATAGTCTCACATCAGGCTTTGTACCCACTGAATGGTGCACAGCAACAGTTATCCCACTCCACAAAGGGGGAGCCACCACTGATCCTGGGAGCTATCGCCCTATTAGCCTGATGAGCCTGGTCTGCAAGGCCATGGAATGTATCATCATGGAACTCATAAACAAAGACATTGGTAACCTCCAAACTCTGGACCCCACCCAGTTCGGGTTTGTGAAAGGCAGATCATGCCTCCTGAATGTGTTCGACTTCTTTGAGGCAGTCATCAAGGCCATAGATGAGAGTAAGGTGGTTCACACAGCCCATCTTGACCTCACCAAGGCTTTTGACATCATCCCCCCACTCTGGAATTATAGCTAAACTCACGAAACTAGGTAAAAATCCCTACATCACAAGATGGGTTGCCAACTGACTCACTGACAGAACCCACACTGTAAAAATTGCAGACTTCAAATCTGACTTCAAACCAGTGAGAAGTGGAGTACCACACAGTTCAGTCCTGGGACCTCTCCTGTTTGGTATCTACTTCTCTGAAGTACAGGCTAACACAGAAGGCCTCTGGCTAATGAAGTTTGCAGACGATTGCAAACCAGGAGCCATAGTTGAGTCCCCAAATGATGTGGACATCCTACAGAAGGGCCTCACTGAGACAGATGCCTGGTGTCAGAGCCATGGCCTCAAGCTCAATGCCAAAAAGTGCATTGTCATCCCCTTTGGTAAAAACTCTGTACCCATGTACTACCACATAGATGGCAGTCTACTTATTGCCGAATGTGTGATAAGAGACCTGGGGACCCAGGTGGACAGTAGTCTCTCCTTTGATAACCACATCGCCACAGTAGTCAGGAAATCATTCTACATGGCACACCTCATTACAAAAGGGTGGTTCTCATCTAGGAAAAAATAGGTCATTGTTCCCCTCTACTCGACACTCATTAGACCCATTACAGAGTGCAACACCCCTTTTGTAATGTACCTCACAAGACATCTGCAGCAGCTGAAAAGGCATTGAAGTACCTCACAAAGAGGATTACTGGCCTCAAACAGATGCCCTACACTGACAGTCTCAAAAAACTCCAGCTTTACTCCATAGCATATCGCCAACTCCAAGGTGATCTCTGCCTAACATATAAAGCTATGTCAAACCCAGAGCTGTTGGACATGCAACACCTAAAGAAATCCCAATCCCTCTGAGCTACATGCTGTAGGGTCCTAAACATTGTCACCACAATGAACAGGACATGCTGGAGGGATAGATTCCTGACCCAGAGACTTCCCATACTCTGGAAAAAGCTACCCATCTATGTCATGCAAAGTTTCTCATTAGCATTCTTCAAGCAAAAATCTTGATAAATGGATGGGAAATAGAAAATACACCCCGGAGATCACTTCTGTGGCTCTGCTCGATAGGGGCACAGGAAAATAACTTTCTTGGGTGGCGTAAGCCAGGAAACCTTGTTGGCTAGGCTTACTTAGGCCCTTGGGTCGATAGCCTAGTACCTACCTATGAACCTATGAACACACCATGCCTCACTGCATCCAGCATAATACACATATCTTTCATATGCTGAGTTTCTAAAGATTAGCTTGCCCAAGCCTCAAAGGCCTCCAAAACACAGCACAGGCAATGAGCCTTTAGTAACAGTCTAGACTTACAAACCTTTCCACCACACGTATTGCAAGGAGAATAAAAGTCATGGATTCTTTGCCAGTAAGCATACCTTTATATTGCAGATAATTCTCATCTTCCAGCAAACACAGGGACAACAACATGCTGAATTGTAACTGTCCATCTCTTTGACCACTCTCTTTAAAAGTACTTCTCTATACAAAGGATAATGATCTTTCTGGATGTTGTTTCTAAATGTATGTATACCAACTCATTTGTAAAATGCCTATCCAAATAATCATTTTAGTTATTGGTGACTCCATTGTAAGACATAAAGATGTAACTCTGAACAGGCTGAGTATGGAAATAGTAATGGATGTTTGCTTGAATGGTGCCAGGATCTCACAGATCACGCACACATTCAAGTCTTTAAATGACAGGTACAGGTATGACTCTGTCATAATACATGTGGGTGTCAGTGATTTGAGATATACCTCCTTGAACTATATGAAGAGAGACATGATGGAGCTCTTGGACTATGTGTTCCAGGAATGTATGAGCATAGCACTCATTTCAACATTCAACGTTCTCCAAGAATGATGTCACAATATGTGCAAAACATAATCATCTATAATAATTGGTTTACTTTTCAGTGTCATTCAAGGGGGTCCAGTATCTATCATCCTGGGAAGACTTGATTAACAGGCCACACTGCTTCACCAGGGATGGCCTGCACCTGTACCCTCTAGGTTCTTGAGTATTGGTCAAGACCTACTCCACCTCCATAGTGCCTTTTTTAGGCAGTGCCAACCAGATAAACCTATCAACATAAAAAAACAAGCAAAATAATTTATGAAGGTGTTAATAATCAATGCTAGGAGCCTAAACAAGTAAATCTGCTCCCTACAAGCCATCCTCACCCTCTAGGATGTAGATATCTGTGTGGTGTCTGAGACATGGTTTAAACAGTGGAGAGTGTTCTGGCTGTACAGGGCTATAATGCCATTCACAATTTTAGACCAGCCACTACTCAGGAAGAAAAATAAAAGGTGGAAGTGTCACAATCTTCATTCAAGACAGACTCTAATCAAGGCTGGTTAAGCAGTATGATGAATTGAAGCTTCTTCATGTCCAAATCACCATCAGAAATGTCCATTAACATATATTAGTTAGCTATAGAACTCCCTCTGTTACCCAAGAAAGCCACATTGCCTGTCTATATGAACTGAATTATCTCAGTATTAAACCTCATACCATTTTCCTAGATGATTGTAGTTACCTGACTATAGACTGGGAAACCTACATCACCATAAATGCACAAGCAAAGAGATTCCTGAACTTTTAATTCAAATGCCCTGTAGCAGTTAATCAAAGTACCTACTAGAGGAACATCTCAGATCTTGTACTTATCAACTGAAAAATTATATAACATTTTCTGTTGGTTTCTTGCTGTTACTTGCATATACATGCAAGCATACCAAAGTATATTTAACTACTTATTGTGATCAACTTGTCTTATTACTGTATTGTACTAAGTACAATAAATACACAGAGACAAATGCTTCAGTTAATACGCTTTCTATTACATTTTCCTTTTGGATCTACAGGCATGCAGCACATATGCTGTCAGCTTTCTATGGCAAATTCCCAAAGCTTGTTTACTGTTACACTCATATTTATACCAAAAAGTCTGATATTTTTCTCAGAGTCTGATGTATAACAGTTCTTTCTTTGTATAACAGTTTTCCTTTGTTCCCTTGTCCTTGGTTCTTTGTAGTTTGATGATCCATGGAAACTCAGGCTTGCATTATCTGAAATGTGGTGTTCCAGCACTATTTGAAACTTGATGTTACATTTCTTTACTTTGTTGTTGTCCTTGCAGCTGCCACCTGCGCAGTTATTTTTACAGACTTTGTTTCTCAATAACATACTCCTTTACATGGATGCCAAAAATCTAACTAAGCTATATATGCTTGCCAGCACACTTACTATTTTTTTTTTTTGGATTTTATACTGTTTCTAAATTAACCTTTTATATTTCATATCATACTTGCAGCTTTTTATTCAAGCTAATAATCATGCTAGCAATAGTTTTAAAAGACAGTGTATAGTAAAATTCTTTCAGTTCCCGTTTTTTTTTTTTTTATTTGTTTGAGGAATGGACTAAACTTCAGTTAAAGAAAAGACTGCATTTGTTTATTTTCAATCATAACTTGTTGAGTTATTGCAACTCTCTGTAACCTGCAGCATATAAAACAATTCCAAGCTGTCATTATTATTATGCCTACAAAACTACCAACACAGGATGTATTAACCAATTTAGCAATTTGGTCTCAGATGATGACCATCTTGTGAATATGTCCCAAGAATTATGGGCAGTGTCAGCTTCTGTTTTTGTCTTTTATTATTAACACTGGGTTATTTGAAACCACACATACAAACTGTGGTGCCACTTTAACAAGCATTTTGAAATTTGAAGGCAATATTGCCCATTTATACTAAATTGTAATCTGTCTATTAAAGATACTTGTAATGACTTACTAAATAGTAGGATCCCCTTGTGCTTGTAAATGTACAATTTATGAGATATCTTGTTTTGCAAAACTTGGAAATGTAATATTGAAGTACAATACTATTTTCTGGTATTATTGTCCTATCATAGTACATGTGGATGGTATTTTTACCATTTGATCTGTATGAAGTACTGGCCTGTTACCCAAAATGATAAGTATTTTAACCCATGGTCCTGTTTTTGTATTACTGTTTTGTTTATACAAATACCCTTTTCCCCGTGTTGAGTTTATTCTTATTTTTGTGTTATTGTCTACACACTGTGATATTTTTGCATGATGTCTTCCCTTGTCAGAAATATTACATTTTTGAGGTAATGTACAGCATCTAACAGAGATAGAGTTGTTTATTGAAATGTTTATGTCAGGCTTTGATTTTTTTTCTACTTTTATGTATGCCTGACCTTGTTCAGCTAACCATGCTGTTATATTTGTGTTAAATGTTATCCTCCCAAATGTATATGCTGTATGCTTTTTAAAACTGAAATTGTCTTGTGGTCTATTTTGTGTAGCATTTTCCTAAGTTTTATTCATGAAATATTGTAATTCTCTCTGTTTTGATGTTCAGAATGATGCAGATGAAATGCAGATGTCTGTGTTGAATTCTGTGTGCCTTGTCTCGTAGCTGCATTTTTATCTATAGTCCTTGAAGCATGTTCCAGACACTGAACATTCAGCTTGTCTCAAGCTGTACCAGAATATATGTATGCTAGCAAACAGAAATACATGTATTTAACTAACTATATCATTTCTACGTATATTATAGCAACAGATGTGTATATGCATCTAACTAGCAAATAGATGTGCACATGCATTTATACATTTTTAAACATATTTATCACTCTATTTATTACCTCTGTTTTATTTTAAATAAAATTGTCTATATTAGTAAGTACTTTTTAGTTAAGTTATATTGTTATTAACTAGAAACACATTGGGAAACAAAACCTTTAGTTTTGTTTTGATACAGCAAGTTAACAGTTTAATATTGTCAACACAATGATGACAACCATTACTATTAGTACTGGATGAATCTGAATATGACTCTATAAAGTGATGTTTTATACAGGAATGTATTGACAATGCTTGAGTATTTTATTGCAAAGGCATTGCAGTCTTGTTTTGAAAAAAAAAAACACATATGTCACAAATGTCAAGCTTTGACATGTTACTCTATTTACATAGATAAACCATTTACTATATACTGTACAGAATACACTTGCTTGTACAGATTGTTTTTGCATTTTTTATATACATGGCTGTAATGTGCACTCAGTCTAGTTTTTAAACTTAGCATTAAACTGAAGGCTGCTAATTACATTACTTGAAACATTAAAATGTATTTTTGGTATTACCACTTTGCATTTGAGTCTCTTTTGCAGTACTGTTTACACAGTAAGTGTAAAATTAAAAGTATGCCCTTCTCCCTGTAGTATACATGATTGTATTGCAGTTTTGTTTATTTGCTCTATGCTCTGAGAATTAAATGTATGCTTGCCTTTTGTCTGTTACCTAGACTGTGACACTTTTGTCTTGCACATTTGCTCATTTTTTGGCCATTTTCAAAAACAGAAAATATTTTTATAAACCTTTTCCTGTTGCCTATACTGCTAAAGTTGTAGTAGGAATTGCTTTTACCCATTCTGAAAAGATGTTTACTGTTACTAGTAGCTATTTGTACCCTCCCTTTTTGTAAAGGGACCTGCATAATTTAACTGCATACCATAGCTGATCTACTGACTGTACTCATAGTATTTACTTGCAAACTTTTGTTGTTTTTGATTAATGCTGCACGTGAATACTTAATGTTTTAGAAAAAACGTAAGCCATTTGGCCTGGTGACCAGTCTTGTTTCCTTGACCTTATATTTCAGTACCAGTAACATTTTATCTTTTATGACATTCCTTGTAACTACCCATTCCAACCTGGAAAGATTTGAGCTCACATACTTTTTTTCTTTCTGTGCATTCCAGATGCTTAACCCATAACTCCTTCAGCACTTACTCGCACCTTCAGTCATTTGTTAATATACTTGCAACTTGATATTAGAATGTAGTTGTAATAAACATTAACTTGCTTAACTATGCATGATATTGCTTTTGAATACTGTTTTTGCTGGAGTCTGTGCTATTTTTTATGCTATTATACAATTACAAAATATTGTAAGAAACAAAAGAGATACTGACTTAACTAACACATGCTTAAAATAGATATATTTACATGATTTACATTTGCTGTCATTTGCCTTTTGCTGCACTTTAGATGAAAAAAAAAACACATGCATGTCAGTCTTGTGACATCATGTCTTTTCTGTGTTTAACTACTCTCATTTGATTTTTATGCCCTAGAACTGTTTTGTTATTTGAAATGGTTTGAAAATCATTTAAGTGCCTTGCTTTAACTGAATGAAAGTTTGTGCTGTGTACATTTAACCATTTTCTAAAGGTAGAATACTACGTCGTAAATTATTTTCTATCAGTGTAGTGAACTGCTATTGCTTTAACTCTTTACTAATCAGATTATATTTGTCAGTATTCTGTTCTGCTGACTTTAAAGCTGTTATGCACTTCTGAAAAAGTGTTTGCATATATTGTCTGAACTTTTTGAACTCACTCTGACTGTGTCTTAGAAGTTTTTTAAATCTTTTTGTCAGTTCGCCATGAACCTCGTCTTTGCTCTTATCTGTTTTGTAATGTGCAGTGGTTTTATGCCACTTTTGTCTAGCAAGATGTACAGAAGATTTTTTAAATAACTGACTTGATCGATATTGTAACTCTGAAATTAACATTTTACATGTGGTGACAGGACATAATGCATTTGGTTGTTTACCATTACTTTTATGACATTGCATACAGAAAGCAGTTTCATATAACTTGTACAATAAACGTTTACTGTCATACAAATGATGTTGCTGTTCAAGATACCAGTCAAACATAATGCATTTATATAAAGCATTGACATCAACATTAAGTAATAAAGTACTGCATGTGCTACAGTTCTGTTTATACCAATCTTTAAATCCTGAATATACATGTACTGGACTATTGACTATTACACTTTACAGTTCTTTTGTTTATGGTATCCATGCTGTAGAATGACAAACAAAAAGAGAATTACCAGTTTCTGTGTGGAAGGTGGCCAAATCTTCCATTGAGAAAATGTAGAAAGTCCCTCGTTGATTTTCCCAAAAGGTGGTTAAACACAGCTGGCAGATTCAGCTGTGTTAATGTACAGGACCTGTGGAATCTGCAGAGATGCACTGTTTGGCTACTGGATACTGTGAATAAGAAGAAGGCAAATGTTTGCATGGGAATGGAATGTACTAACTGAATAAAATAAAAAAGAAACTGTAGTTGTCATAATAAGAAACCATTCAAACTGTCAACTGTGGCTCGCCATTGAAAAATTATATGATGTCTTCTTGTTGGTTTCTTGCTGTTACTTGCATTTACATGCAAGCATACCAAAGTATGTTTAACTACTTATTGTGATCAACTAGTCTTATTACTGTATTGTACTAAGTACAACAAATACACAGAGACACCGCTTCAGTTAATACGGTTTCTATTACATTTTCCTTTTGGATCTACAAGCATGCAACACAGATGTTGTCAGCTCTCTATGGCAAATTCCCAAAGCTTGTTTACTGTTACACTCATATTTATACCAAAAAGTCTGATATTTTTTCTCAGAGTCTGATGTATAACAGTTCTTTCTTTGTATAACAGTTTTCCTTTGTTCCTTTGTCCTTGGTTCTTTGTAGTTTGATGGTCCATGGAAACTCAGGCTTGCATTATCTGAAACGTAGTGTTCCAGCACTATCTGAAACTTGATGTTACATCTCTTCACTTCATTCATGTCCTTCCAGCTGCCATCTGCGCAGTTATTTTTACAGACTTTGTTTCTCAATAACATACTCCTTTACATGGATGCCAAAATCTAACTAAGCTATATATGCTTGCCAGCACACTTACTATTTTTTGGGGGATTTTATACTATTTCTAAATTAACCCTTTATATTTCATATCATTCTTGCAGCTTTTTACTCAAGCTAATAATCATGCTAGCAACAGTTTGAAAAGACAGTGTATACTAAAATTATTTCGCCAATATGAGGGCACCTTGCATATCATCGTCCCTTGTTAGGTCCGATCATAAAGCTGTTTCATTTGAAATAAAATTAAAACAAAAGACCCCCCTTCACCCATGGCTCTTCTAAGACAAACTACTTACTCTTAAGTGACTCACTGGCAAGCTTCAAATCCTAGCTAAGCCCCCCACAAAACTCTATTAAACACACTGAAGCATACACTAACAAATTTTACCATCATGTAAACAGATGCACAGATGTGACTGTCCCCTATAGAAACAAGGGTAAACCCCCAAAACAACTCTTCTGGTGAAAGGATCAGAATTTTGTCCATAAGTAACAACAGTAATACCCAAAATGATACAGCCCTTGTTATTAAATTAAGCAAACAACTTAGGTGCTTAATCAAATCCGCAAACCAAAAATTAAGACAAAAATAACCACCCAAGCTAAAGAAAACCTCAAGGTTTTTTTTTGGTTATGTTCATAATCTTAGGAGCACAATGCAGCAATGTTCTGACTGTGAACAATGTTACCTTCACAGACGCTCTCAGGTTTTATCACCCCCCCCAGCTATCCCCATGAAATACCCAAAACCAACACACCCCCAGCTATTACACAAGATCAAGTCTTGAATGCACTCTCTAAAGCAAAAAAAAAAATACTGCCTTGATAGGTCCTCCTGATAATATCCCTGGATGCATATTAAATAGCATGAAGCATGATTTAGCCACACCCACAACAACACTGTTCAACCTCAGCCTCCTTACAGGTTTTGTACCATGTAAATGGAGAACAGCAACAATAATTCCTCTGCATAAAGGAGGACTTTCCACAGACCAAGGAAATTATAGGCCCATAAGACTGACCAGCTTCATATGTCATGGAAAGGATAATCTTGGAATTAATCAATAAGGCTATGAGAGACCACCAAACACTGGACCCATATCAGTTTAAATTTGTTAAAGTCAGGCCATACTTACTCAGCCTGGTGAACCATTTTTAAAAATGTCACCAAAGTTATGGACAATCTCAAAATGGTACATACTGCCTACCTAGACTTGGTTAAGACTTTTGACACAATCCCCTACTCTGGCATTGTAGAAAAATCATAAACTATGAATCAACCCCTACTTTGCCCACTGGCTTGCCAAGTAACTTATAGGTAGAAAATAAGAGATCAAAATAGTTGAATCTAGTTCCCACTAAAATATCAGTCATCACTGAAGTCTCTCAGGGCTTGGTGCTGTGACCTTTTCTATTTGGTATCTACTTCTCAGATGTCAAAGCCAATACTAAGAGGCTCTGGCTGATCAGGTTTGCAGATGGCTGTAAGCAGTTATCAAATCCCCAAAAGTCTTGGTCATCCTGCAGGAAGGCTTATTCCAAACAAATAACTGGTGCATGAAATTATGGTTTAAAGCTAAATGCCAACAAATACATTATGGTATGCTTTGGGAAGTCGGCTGGCCAAGGGAATTACCACATTGTTAATATGCCCATAAAAGTCAACCTGTTCAGGATCTGGAAACCTATGTGGATAATGACCTAATTTTCGACTAACATATGTCCACTGTGGTGAGGAAGTCCTTCTGTATCATGCAGCTCATTTACAAAGGGATTGTTTCCAGGTCCAAAGATGTCATTGTCACCCTTTACTCAGCCCTGAAACAGAGTACAAAGGATTAGCCCAGATAAAATCACTTTGGCTAGCAGATCTAGGAGACTCTCTCTCTAATACCCTCCCTATGGGAGGAATAAAGATGTCTCACTTAAGTTTCAAGTAGTTTATTCAGTTAAGCTATATTAATAAGTTTGGTTTGCTTCCTGCCTGCCTGCAAGAATATCATTGTGCACCATGTCTGCCCCATTTTTTAGCCTGTTCAACATTATTGGAGCAGTACTGAGCTGTCAGTTGATTTAGGTTTACAGTGCTTTCTGCTCTTCATTGAAATTACTTTTATGCCTAAAACTTTCATATAAATGTAAACTGTATTATGTAGCCATAATATAAGGTGCATTGTTTGCAACAACTCCTTACAAAGGAGTCATGTACTTTATTATATGCAATTGTTTCTTGACTTTTGGTAAGCATTCAGTAGAATGTTCTAATTAGGTTGAGACTCAGTGACATTATTGTCAGTAAAATACCTTGTACCTAAAATGCCACATTACTTATTTTTATTTTCTTATCAATTGGAGATTCTTTCATTCTGCCTTCAGAGGGATTTGTATCACTCATTTTTATTTTAATATTTCTAATGCCATGCCTTCAGTTAGTAATGGCTGTCATCAGGTGAGGAAGGCAAAGAGTACTTTCTAAACTGGATAACTAGTCTCTAGAAATGCTTTCAGAGCAGTGGGTAAGAGTTACGTTCCCAAAGCATCTCCCCAAAAGCTACAAACACATTTGCAAAGCATCCTTTCTTGTAGCTACAAGTTAACAGTAGATGCAGTTACTTTTCAGACATAGCAATACTGACCTTAATTACAGTATACAGCCTAAGCCCAATACATATTAGACTTTCTGTCTGCTGGAGTGGCCCTGGCCAGATTAACTATTCTAACTGCTTAATAATCGATTGCAAAATGGACAAAAAAAATCTGTGGCCAAAAAATTGTATAGACTTAAAGTTAAGGAGCTCACAGTTGTCAAGTTATATAAAAAATTTAAAAAACTCCTAAAAACTGAAGGCTGACAACATAAATCAGTAATTTCTTGCAAAGCCTGAGTGAAACATACAAGTTTGTTCAGTTGTCAATTTAAACTCTGTAAACAGATCTCTTTTGCCTTTACCATCACTAAGGCCAAAGTAAATATGTACTAATTTGCCATTTTTTTATTTATTTATATTAGCGAAACAAGTGACCACTTAAATGTGAAACAATTTGAAAATGTCACTAAAAAGATTTGTTTTTCAGGATTTCGGAATGTTTAGATGTCTGCTTTAGTTAAGCTAGTCTCCAGTAGTAGAAATCAGTTAATGGTTTCTCATGAGCGCATCAGAATTCATTATTAATCCTGACTGTGTTCTCTGTCACACTAAATTGCCAAATTAAGAAATATTTTTTTCATTCAAACTATACCATTTGCCTAGTGAAAAGATTAAAGTCACAAAGTTGCAAGCAAATAATTCTCTATAATAGTAATATTCCAAAAGTTTTATATATAATGTGTTTATCCATTATCAGTTTAAATTATTACATAAAATCTTTCTTATATGAAACTGTAGTTCAGTTTTCCCTGCATAAAAAAGATGTTTTACTCTCCCATAATGTGTCATACTTTCATAATAAATTTAAAAGTGGCTAGATGTACACACATATACACCAGTCTATGTATCACATGTTTCAGCTTCAAGATTCAGTCTCCTCATATTTTTAAGTGCTTCATGATTTACATAAAAAGAATGCCCACATAAAAGGAGATAGACATGAAGAATGACAGAACTATACTAGTGCATTGCCATTTAAGGATGTTTTGCTACAGTACTAAATATTTAAGAAATACTTCTAAATATGAGAGCCCATAAGATTTTTTTTGTCTGCTGATCACAAGCCTTCTCCTGACCAATTAGTCAATTCTTTCCTCCTCACCAATATGTGGGGCTGCCAGGAGGGGGTCACAACAATTTTTATTATTCCTACCTATCTCATTATGTACACTTGGAACACAAGGAAGATGCACTGTGTTGACATCAGTGGTCCATCTGACATCCGCAAGGGGCATTGCCAGCAAGCAGCCCTAATGTCCATTCTTGAGCAAGGGTAGTGGTTTCTCTGATCTCCACTACAGAAAAAATATGACCCTGTTTGCTCTCCTAGTGCACACAACTGCAAGACATAAGTAGACCAACCCCTTTCTCTCCTCTCCTCTCTCCCCCCTGCCTGGCTCTTCCAGTGCTGAGGCCACTAACTGAGCCCTTGGAGTCTATATCACAACAGCAAACTTCAAAAAGTTTGACCGTTGTAATATCGAACCATTACGTTCGAAACCCAAGAAAACCAAAACCACAGAACAGTGATTTTTTTTCCCCAGGGAAAAAAAATCGCTGTTCCATTACAAAAAAAAAAAAAAAAAACTTAACTTTAAACCTAAACTGTGGGTGTGCCCCACACACCCCCCCCTACTTAAATATACCAACTCCGAGATCGCACCACAGTTGAGGAAATAGCAAAGCCCTGAAAATGGCTCACCAATCTTTTTCCCTGGGAAAAAAGTCGATGTTCTGTGGCTTTGCTATTTTCCACTTTTGGACTTCAGGGTTCGATATTACAGTGTTTGAACGTGTTGTAATTTGACATTGTAATATAACCCAAGCCCATGTCACCTGGGCTCACAATCATGGGTCCATCCCTTTCTGCCATATAGCCAGGCTAACAGCACTTAAGTTTGAGAAACTCTATCAAGGTGAACCAAAAAGAGTGCTGGTGGTGGTTGGGATGTCTGTAGTTAATTGCAGAGTGGTCACTCCTCTGCATATGACACGTGAAATTGAGCCTGTAGATATGTTTCTTGGTCAGGGTAAGTGTTTTCCTTTCCTGTTGAGCTGTATATTCTACCACTGCAAGGATTTGTACCAGCATACTGTACAGCATGCCATATATATACCTTTGTTGTTAACACTTAGAATGTTTTGCGTTTTCCTACCATTGTCTTTATTCCTCCACGTGATGTCTTGTATACAAGTCAACTGTATATCCATATGTCAGCTGTTATATGTAACATGTATGTTTTACTATAACCTGAGATAGGATTGAAACTGGTCTTTTGCACTAGCTCACCTACCTAGTTAGCAGATGCAGAAAATTTAAAATAATCTTTGATAAGGCTCACTCCAAGTTTCAGGATATAGGCAGTTGCAGTCTAATATATCTTATATATGTTATGGCGTCTGTTTTAACATCCTGATTAAAACTGATTGTTCCTTCTAAAATATCCTCCTCAGTTTGGTTTTAATCTGTTAAGGCAAACTCAATATAATATTCTGATACTAAAACTAGCAATTAAAAAGTACTCATAAGAAAAACAAATAGTAGCTATTACACTGGATGTATCCAGTAGCTTTTGAGAGCCATATAATCTTGCATTGTGAAGCCTTGAATACGCTTAGATTTTCTGCCATTTTTAAAGAAGCAGTTAGAGCTTTATATTCTGATTCATCGACCACATTATTTATAAATGAAATGACTTTTGATCAATTAAAATAACAGCAGAAGCAAGGCAAAGGTGCCCTTTATTCCCGTATGTGTATATAATATCTGCACGAACACTATATAATGCATTAACTTGAAATGCGCAAATTAAAGGTGTTTTCCTAGGGAAATGAGGTTCTGTTATCAACATTTGCAGGGGATGACCTAATTTTTCAAGTAATCCATCACTTTCAGTCCTTGTACTGCTTCTGGAAATAAGTTCTGTAATGTTTTCAACCATAAAATGAACAAATCTAAAATAAACACCATTACCCATGTGCAACTAAATAAATTAATAACACCAAAAATGCACTGTCAAAATAAGTCCTCCAAAGACCAAATTTCAGTTAGTAGAAAACTTTATTATTGAGTGCTTTTGCTTTTTTGTGGAACCAAGACCTCATTATAATGAATTTGTTACAGCACACAAGTTTTTTTTTATACAAATGCAAATCATATGAGAAATTTGTATTAATCAATCACCTGCTTTTTTGTGCTTTTAACTTTAAAATGTTTCTTAAAGAAATAGAACCATTTAGTCCAGAAAACATTGTTGGATTTAACCTGAGTCGCCATTCCATTCCCCACTTTTCCAGTGTAGATTTAAAATCAGCATGAATAAATTAAGCTTCCTAAAGTTTTCAGACACAACACTATGGGACCGATTCAGAAAGGTTATTGTGAGACATTCATGAATTGTCCACCTTGCTGTTAACATTTCCTAAGCAGAGATAGCTCTGCTTCTGTTCTTTAGCCTGAAGATATGGAGCATCGCAATGGTCTGTCTCTGCAGCAGTATTAAATGCTAATGAGGCATTCTGGGAGAGAGACATTTGCTAATTAGCCATGTGCTCTCCCCCTGAAATACTTGTGGTAAGACATTTATGCAGCTGAGTTACTCAGAGAACTGACTTGGAGTCACTTAAAAAGTTAATAGAGCAACAGCTCTAGTATTGCAATGTACAATGAGAACTAAAGAACGTCTAGCATTACTGACTGACTGTAATCAACCTTGATTTATCAGTGCAGGAAAAACATAAAATGAGACATGAGTGACATTCTTTCAACTGTGTGACAGGTAAGCTGTAGCTGGTGTGTGTATGTGGGTGGTATGTGGTAGAGTGTATGGAAGGGGTGCCTGTGCCAATGTGATGCATGGGCCACCAGTATTAACCACTGCAGAAAAGTGCTGCATAGCACTAGTGCTGATTAAGGGTGATTCAGAGACATGCAAATTAGCCGATAGTGAGATCTTTCCTTATTGTGGCCAACATGTCTCTGAACCTATAAACAGATCCTTTTTAATGCAGCTCTTACTTCCAGCACTAGGTTCTTTCCAAATCCCCAGGTATTTCTATATAATGAATTTTCAGTATGTATTTCCTTAATTCCATAGACATGTTTGTAAATTGTTGGTTTAACTTCCTTTCAGTCTTGCCAACACCACCCCGCCAAAAAAAAAGCTTGAAAAATATGCTATTCCAGTGGTCAGGCAGTTTATTTCTTTTCTCTTAAACTTTTAGAACAACGAGGTTACAGAAACACAAGAACGGAAGAAGTCACCGAAAATAAAATAATAACTGCTGGTGCACAATTAGAAACAGCATCAGCAGTGATTTTTTGTGGAAAACAGTAACTGAGGAATTCATCTTCATCAAGTTTTACTTGTTTATTTGGTTCTTTGACCAGTTTTTACTCAATGAGCAGTAGAGAAGCCAGTTATAAGATATTTCCGAGACCCTAATTCAGCAGTTAAGTTTAATTTAGAAAGTGCTGGCAAGGTGAGATAAATTGCATTTTAACATGTCTTTTAGGAGTGCAGTTATGAAGATGAATATTTTCCCAGCCTTTTGTAAATTAAAAAAAAAACATATTTGGAAATATAGCCACAATTTCTTCATCAAAATAAACAGAATAAGTATTGTTATTTTTACTTGGAATGACAAGACCCCTAACACTGGTCTTTTGAAGTTACTCTTACAAAAAAAAAATAGTGGCACAAGAATCCTGAGCTCTGAATTTTATTTTCATGTAGTTTATCTCATGAAATTAGTAAACATTCTGAAAGCTTCCAACAATAAAGATAACTGAACTCTCTTTTGAGCAAATGATGTCCAATCAGATATTATTCAGAACTGGAATTAATCCAGGGCTTCCCCCCTTTCTTACCTGTGACAAATTAATGAAGCAGAGGTTATACTTAGTATTTATCTGTTTAATGGAATATTTAATGCAATAAATCCATACATAATGTAGTGATACAAATATTAATTTTATGTATGTATTTATTTATTTATATTTGTTTACCGGGAAATTCCGACTGGACACAGGTCCTTTTTCAGTGGATGCCCGAGGAGAAAAGTTACACATCATGTACATGATAAACAGAGATACAAAGTTGCAGCAATAGTAAACAACATTACAGGTTGTTGGCTTTAATACAATAACAATATATTGATTATCAACAGTATATACAGTAAATGTTGCAAGTTAAGATAGTTTCTTGTCGTTTATAATATTAGTAACAAAGTTGTCAGACAAGATTTTAAAGTATGTAAAGACAACTAGCTAATTCTGACTGTGGTTAGTAGTGCGGTAGTATAGTTGGGTTAAGAGTCTAGTGGAGGGGGTAAGGGTAGGGGTGTTAGTCTGGATTAGACCAAGGACAAAGCCAGTACAAATGTAAGTGGAATTTGAGTGCAGTCTTGAAAAGGCTGCTGGAAGGTAGAGTAGTTATAGAGGGTGGAAGATTGTTCCAAAGTTTAGATATGGTACATGAAAATATGGCTTCTCCTGCTGAGTTTTGGGGTTTGATAACAGTGAGTTGATTTTTGTTGCTTGATCTTAGGGGCCTAGTGGAGTGATAGGATTGGAGAAGGGTTTGAAGGGAAGGGATGTTAAGGGGGTGGTTAATAAGTTTATGAGCAAGGGTGAGTTGATTAAAGTGAAGGAATTGTGGGAGTTCTAGCCAGTTTAGTTCTTTAAAGGAGATACAGTGATGGCTGTGGTAGGATGTTCCAGTGGCAAATTTAGCAATTTTGTTGTAACAAGCATCCAGCTTGTGTAGGTCTGTCTGTCTAAGGTTGGTAAGTATGGGGGATGCATAGAGTAGGGTGGAGATTAGCTGGGAATTGGCTATGGAGATTCTGGCCGCCTTGGTTAGGAATTGGCGGCTTCGATATAATGCACCAAGTTTCTTGTGAACTTTTTTATCGTGAGAGATATGTGGCTGTCAAATCTAAGTTTGTTGTCGATTTCCACACCGAGTAATTTTGTGTGTTCTGCTGTTGAGATGATGGTATTGTCTTTGGCGAGAATGTTGAAGTGGGGGGTGTTTTGGTTGGCTTTGGAAGGTTGGAACAGGAGAAGTTTTGTCTTACTTGGGTTGAGTAGGAGCTGAGCATTGGATAGCCAGCTTTCTACAGAAGAGAATGATTCCTGTGTGATTTGTTGCAGTTCTGGTAGAGTGGGGGCAGAGCAGATGAGAGCAGAGTCATCTGTGTACCGTATAAGAGATGCTTGTGTGGTGGCAGTATGTAGGTTGTTAATGAAAAGTGAGAATAGCAGAGGGCCAAGAATAGACCCTTGGGGAACTCCGAGAGTAACTGGGAGGCAAGGTGATAATGACATGATATCAATTTACTCTAAACAATGTTAGGCTAAAAGGAGCAATAAAAATGTGTTTTTGCATTGACCGCTTACTTGGCACTACCAGTCATTTAAAAGGTTGAAGATTAACTCATCACGGTCAGTTTATAAATATGATTTGCAGAAGGTCAGTTGAAGTTTTTTATCCAGCTATTTAATCAGGATAAACTAAAATGTTAGATTGCTTAAGTAATTTAAAGCAGATTCAGTACCCTGTTACAGCAAGTCCATGATTTTATAACTCCTGTATTAAATGGACATGCAACAGGAATTTAGTGATCCTCAGCTGATGCTAGCTTACTCATCCTGGGAAAGAGCACAGCTCAGCTTGTAACATTGGTGACACCTGCAGGAGAACAGGTGTATCACTCATAGCAAAGAGTATAGCAAGCTTGTGTTGCATAGTTCTCAGACGCTTAGTTGGGAGGTTGCCCATGAGTGGTAACTTGCATGCACCTTCAAGGAGTAGCTGTACAAGATCGACAATCCCTGGGGTAGGAGGGATATGCCCTTTCAAGGGGGTTGCGTGCTCTCAGAGTTTTCTTTTGCTTTTGTTTGCATGTTCTGAGGATTAGCATCTGAGAATTTTCTCTAGTGTGTCAACATAAAGCACGTTGACATTTCCATGAACCAACTAATCATAGTAAATCCACATGTCTATCTTTCTATATACATGGACACACACATCTTCAGAAATTAAAGAATGAAGTTAAAATACTAGGCATAGCTCAGTTCACTCACTTCAAAAAGATGGTAGGCTAAAATAATTTGCCTTGCTAAAGTTTATCAAACATTACATAAAACTCTCCTAAGTGTACAAATCTAAATCACTGGCAATGTACAATTTTGCAAGACAGCAGAAGATGGATCCAAAGTCTACTTCTGTTACAGCCATAAAGCAAACAATCTGAAAATCAAAATATTCTTGATATGTATTTTACTCAGGCATTAAAGATAAAATAATAGGCTTAAAACAATTTGCCTTCAAGTACAGAAAGGGCTGGTTCTGCTGTGCAGTGCTAATTACCGAGAAAAGGTATTCCATCCTAGTTTCACATATTGGGCTATTTATAAATCTGAAATGAATGATCTGATGATCTGATGTTGTTAGTGATTGATGTTGTCAATCTTCATCTATTCTTGACAGTTGGATTATGGTTCCAATCCTTGGAACCAGTTTGGCCATTATACAGCTTGCACCAGCCAAAAAACTCTTGAGCTAAGAGCCTACCTACATTACTTCAGATCTCGTTTGCCGCTCTTATAGCAAGAAGTGTCAGCTGACTCTTCTCTCACAGCTAAGTAAAATCTTAAAGTTATTTATCTTATATCTCAGTATTCTGTCTTAGATATTACCCTTTAACATTCTTTAGCCTTTCTCTACCCACCTTTCTTGTGTGAGTGGTTTATTTCCTGTGATACCCTATACCTGTTGGTATTGCTCTTCTACCATTGTTGTTAGTTCCCTCTTTCTTCTTTCTTAACTACTGATTGGTAATTCTTTCTACCATTGTTGGTCAAAATTGTTTCCCTTTTTATTCTCCTGTGAGTGTGTGAGTGTGTGGTGTACCTTTTTTGACTAAGTTTCTGCCTGAGTCTAAGACTACCACAGGATTTAAGCACTGCCAAGAGTGCAGCAGAAAAATGCCTAACTGATGGGCACGATTCTTGTGTTTATTGTTTGGATGTTAATTCATTTGGATTTAGAATGCTCTATCTGCCAGGGCTTCAGCACTAGGGTCCTGGTAGAATGTTGCAATAAACTCATACTTAAAGGGCTTCTTAAAGCCCCCTTTGAAGAAGCTTTGTCCAAGGATGATAAGTCCCCTCAGGCCTCTGGTTACAAAGCCAGTCGTTCAGTGCCAACATCTCCATCAGCGCTGACATTTACGAAAGATAAGTACCCATCTGTTGGTTCCTCTTTGGAACTGAAACCAAAGATTCAGAAACTCATGGAATGCACTGATTCCTTGGTATCAACTACTTCTGTGCCATCGACACTGGCTATAGCACAGGCATGGGTAACAACAACGGCATCGGCACTGGCTTCCTTAGTTTCCATGTCAGTGCTGACATCTCCTGCTGCACCACAGGTTATACCTTCTGCTTTGATGCCAAAGACTGAAACTTTCTACACACCCAGGATGAGATATTCCCCATCTATTGACCCCTTCCGGGGTCAACCTCCTAGCCCATTTATAGAAAATTAGAAATTTATAGAAAGGCCAGAATCTTCCTCCGGACTGTCTGTTCACTCCTCCAGGAGTCTTTCTGAAGTAAACATAGTGAGGATGGTGGGTCAGCTACTGACAGCTAGGGGGCCTTTCATCTCAGCCCCCTCTCCCACCTGGAACAGGGAAGTATTCCCCCAGCACTCCAACATATATTCCTCCTCTGGCCTCCCTGGAGGCATAGGAGTTTTCAGCTCTGACCACACAGGTTCCTATGCCTCAGCACTAACAACATCCTTGTCTTTGGTTCCAGGCATGGCTCTGACTCCTTCGGTACCTTTGGAACCAACTGGACCCAGGATTGTGCCTCCACCGTCGGGTCCGGGGGGTTTGAGTCAAATCCTATTTTTTATTAAGAGTCATCCTTACCTCTTCAAACTCCGACAGCTTGGGGTCTTTCCTCATCTCCAGCTTTAGAGGTGGGTCTCTCATGGCAGGGTGTGTCCCTGGTTCAGAGTTTGTCTGTCTTGGTTCTGGGATCCATCCCTCCTCAGGGGGGGCTTGTCTTTCAGGCTATGAAGAGGGCTTTGGCCACTGCAGGTTCCCAGGTGGCTGCTGTGTTACCGGCTTCTCACCCCATGAACCCTGCTTACCCAGAGCTTCCATCAACCTCTGTGCCCAGAGAGCGAGCTCCAAGGATGCAAGTGATTCTGACTAAGGCTCACCCCTTTTCTGAGTCCTTTCCAGATATTCCCACTGAAGAGCCCCCTCGGAAGAAGCTGTGTAAGAGGAAACATCTGGACTCCCCTGAAGAGTCTGTCACCAAGGACACAGATTTTGATGATGGGGCATCTTCTTTGTTCAGCCCCATACTCAAAGAAACTCTAGTCAAGTGTGAGAAAATTGGAAAGACCCTGTCTGCAATGGGCATACATTTTTCTGATCCCCAACGATCCTATTCTAGGAATCAGAAGAGTGGGAAAATGTGGTTCAAAAAGTCCCAGAGGCCTTTCACGTGGTGGAGATTCCCCTTGGGGCAGAGGGGGGGACTCTAATGGAAGATGATGTCCTAGAGGCAGGAGTGGCCCACAGAATCAGGGTTCTAGAGATTCCTTCTCTGGCCAAACCCTATCAGCATTCCTAAAAGGAGGCCTGCTTACCTCTGGAGCAGTCGGAGGAAGATTTTCTTTGCACCCAGCAGTTTGGCGACAAATGACCACAGATGCCTGGGTGATGAGAATTATTACCAGAGGCTTACCTTATTCCCTTCACTCTTTATCCAAGAAATCAAACAAGACTCCCTGATGTTCCACCCAATTAGAGGGATGAAGCAGCCTTAGAAATACCAAAGCTGCTTGAAACAAGAGTCATCTAAGAAGTCCCACCAGACCAGATAGGATCCGGATTTTACTCAAGGTTCTTTTTAGTGCCAAAAAAGATAGGGGACTGGAGACCAGTCCTGGATCTCACCCTTCTAAACAAATTTGTTCAGCAGTCCAAATTCTGGATTGTCATGGTTCAGTCTATACTTCCCTTTCTAGAGGAAAATGATTGGATGCTTCTGGAGCATTTCTCCCCGGGCCTCCACTGAAAACAGGATCTGTGGAACCTAGTTGGACTTTCCCGGTCAACAAATGTTAAATAAAATAAATGTGCTCGATAGACCTTCAAGATGTGTATTTCCACATAAATATGGACAAATGCTTAAGAAGGTATCTCCACTTTCGGCTAGGAACTTGTCACTTTCACTTCAGAGTGCTGCCCTTTGGTCTCACCACAGCTCCCAGGGTGTTCACCCATTGTATGGCAGTATTAACAGCTCACTTGAGACTGCATGGATTCCGGATGTTTTCATAACGAGATGACTGGCTCATCACCACATCCACCAGACATCTACTGCTTCAGATAACAGAATTCACCCTACAATTGTTCCTGCATCTTGGCATCACTGTCAATCACATGAAGTCTCAACTGACTCCCTCTCAGTATATGAAATTCATAGGAGCTCATTTAAACACCTCTTATGTGTAGCCTCCCTCCCCTTCACAGATTACAGAAGATAAAATCCCAAGTACATTCTATTCTATGCACAAAGTATGAGCCCTACTGGTGCTTCAGGGGTTGGGGTCCATTGCAGCAGCTATCACTCTATTCCCACTAGTGAAATGTGACATGAGGTTACTGCAATGGCTTCTTGTGAATCAATGGTCTATTCTAGCTCATCCAATGAAGTACCCCATTTTAATCACCAGTTGCTGCAAAAAGGACCTATCCTGGTGGACGGAATCCAAAGAAATTCTTTTGGGTTGCCTCTTTATCCCTCCTCAACCCAAGGCCATAGTGACCATGGATGCCTCCCAGATGGGGTGGGGTGGGGGGCATTTTCTGGGAAAGACAGTCCAAGGCACTTGGTCCCCAATAGAGGCCAATCTGCATATAAACATCCTGAAGTTGAGAGCAGTGCTATTAGTGTTGCAAGCATTTCAATTTGTCCTCCCTCAAGGAATGATTGCAATCCAATCAGACAACATGTCCATAGTCTGGTACATCAGAAACAAGGGGGAGCAAAATCCTACCCCCTGTATCGATAAGCCCTCAGAATGTGGCAATGGGCCATTGCCTCTAACAGCTTTTTGATAGCAATGCACATCCCAGGGAGTTTAAACGTGATAGTGGACAAACCAAGCAGATACATTCTACTGCCTCATGGGTGGTCTCTCAATCCCAATATAGTGAAAAAGATCATAAGTCGCTGGGGCCAGCCTTGCTGTAACCTTTTTGCATCACCCCAAAACAAGTGCAGAAGCTTTTTTCTCCTTATACCCCCCGAGGCGAGTCCCTGAGAGACCCTCTTTTCCTCGATTGGCCCCCAGGTCTCCTCTATGCCTTCCCTCGTTTCCCTCTGATTCCACTTTTTCTCAAGAAAGCAGCCAGGTTGAGAAGCAAAGTGATCCTCATTGCACCCTACTGGCCTTGACAAATATGGTTTCCCTTCCTATGGCCTCATCTAGTTCACCATCCTTGGATTCTGGACCCAGTTCCAGACCTACTGTCTCACCCTCAAGTACTGGTGCATCCCAGTCTTCCAAATCTCAAGCTAACTGCTTGGTTCCTCAGTTCTGATAGTCGCCAGGCATAATGATATACCATCCCCGGTGTGAAAAATTTTGCTAGCATCACATAAACCATCCACCAGGAAACTCTACCTTAGTAAGTGGAAGAGATTTTCAATCTGTGCTTATGATAATGGTCTCAACCCTTTTTCAGCTCCTGTGGAAAAAGGTTTAAAATTTCTGGCCATTGTTTTTGCTAAAGGAGCTTCTGCATCCACAGTTAAAGTCATTCTAGCTGGCATCTCTAATTTCCATAATGGCTTTGGAGACCTCCCTTTAATTTCACATAGATTATGTAAGGTCTTCCTCAAGGGAAATATATGTTCAAAGCCACCATTTAAAGATACTCTACCCCCATGGGACCTAACTGTTTTTCTGCAATCACTGGTACTTACTCCCTTTGAAGCAGCGGCCACATGTGACTTAAAGTTTATTTTTTGGAAAACGCTTCTCCTCATAGCTATAACTTCTGCAAGAAGAGTGTCTCAATTGCAGGCCTTATGTTCAAAACTCTCTTACTTAATTTTCAATAAGGATAGAGTTACACTCAAAACGAATCCATCTTTTCTTCCGAAGGTAGTCTCAGGTCCAGCATTAATCATGCCATAGACTGGCCTGTTTTCTTTCCCAATTTTTCCAACAAAGGGAAATATTGCCTTAACTTGTTGGATGTTCACAGACAATTATGTTTCTACCTCAGCAGAACTAAAGAAATTAGGAAATCAGAACAGTTGTTTGTATCCTTTTCTTAACATCTTTAGGGAAATCTGTTTCTAAGGTTACCTTGTTAAAAATGGTTAAGAGATTGTATTACTTACATTAATAATAGAAAGAATCTCAAGTTACCTGCACAGGTGAAGGCACATTCCACCGGATGAATGGCCACTTCAGCTGTTTTCCATTCTAAGGCTTCCATGAGTGAAATATGCACAGCAGCAATGTGGCCTACTCCACATACCTTTATTACTCATTACAAATTGGATTTGGTCACCAGGGGAAGAGCTTCCTTTGGTTCTATGGTTCTCAGGAATATCCTTCCATAGGGCCACCCAGGATCTAAAGTAGCTGGGGACTCTGTTCCCAGCTGTCAAGAATAGATGAAGACCGACAACATCAGATAAAGAAGTTATGTTCTTACTACAACATTCCATCTGTGTTGTCAGTCTTTATCTATTCTTGGCATCCCACCCTCCTTCCCTGTCCTGTGGATTCCTGTAGGAGTGATCCTTGGTTCTGGGTGTCTTGTTAGGACGCACCTTGGACATGGCTTCTTCATTTAGTTTAGTTTCTTTTTATTTTTTTATAAGTCTGCAAACTCAGTCTGAGATAATGTAGAGACGGGCATTGTGGGTGGACTCTTAGCTTGAGAGTTTTTTGGCTGGTGCTAGCTGAATAACAGCAGAACTGGTGCCGAGGATTAGAACTGTAACCCAACTGTCAAGAATAGATGAAGATCGACAACACAGATAGAACATTATGGTAAGAACATAACTTCTTTTTAACTGTCAAAGCAATTATTTTAGTTGCCTGTTTAGCCCCAGTGCATGCAGCTAGGAGAGAATTTCAGACAGTAGTTCACAGTTATTAATGCTATGATGTTGCTAGCCATTTCTGAATAACCCCCATTTTCAAATGTTATACACCATTTTTAAGTCAGGAATGCTCAAGGCCTATAGATTTAAAGCAGTTTTCAATCAACTGGTCTCCACAAGTCCATTTTGTGAACTGCACACCACATTTGTAAGCAGCTGGAACAAAATCCAAAGCAGCATATTTAAGCTGTAAATAATTAATTCAGAAGTCATCAAAATTACTTCATAAAAACAGACAAAATCAAACACCAACACACAACTTCAGCTAAGATAAGTTTAATCAATTTCCCAGCATGCAGCTCTTTCCCACTTATCTAAGAACGGAGTAAAATTTTCAGTGTGATTCTACTCATTGCCCTGTCAAGACACTGATTATGATCATTTAATGGCAGCTTACAAGCTGTTAAACATTTTTTAAAGGTCTGGTGCCCCTACAAGTTCATAGGTTTGTTAAAAGGCATGTAGTCCAGGAGACCATTGAGAAGCCCAGACAAACTTCCCAATTTGCCTCAAAGCATTATCTGGTTAAGTGACTTACTCAAGGTCACATAGTAGACAAAAGAAGGTTGGGATGAGGGAGTCAAATCCTTTTTGCACAGGGAGTAGCTTACCAGCTCATAGCTTTAATCCTCTGTACCAACTGTCAGACTGAGAGAGAGTTGGCTTCCGTGTTTTGGTATGACCTATTAGACCCTTTTTCATTTTATAATTAATCAGATGGATGGTCTGAGGACCATTTTCAATCATAACCTGGGCCACAAGAGTAAGTGTAAATCCAGTATATATAGATATTTTACTGTAGGAAGTCAAGCAGAATATATTTTTTTTGAGGGAATGAACTGGAGTATCCACACAGGCACTGACTGGAGGTCAGGACTGAAGCCAGGACCCTGGAAGTAAGAAGTAGAATTGTTACCACTGAGCTACCTTGCTGTATTGAGGTGTAAAGTAAAGTATACCACAAATGCCTCTAAGAAGTCTATTATGGTCCGTACTGTTGAAAGCATATGATTAGGTAATAGTCTACAGACAGGACAGAGTTCATAGCAGTACAGAAACTTTAACCAGATTACTATTCTCTTGGAGTAACAGTACTGTTCTTTCAGAAGAAAATGTCTGATCCTTTGGATTTTGTTCCCATAACAGCTATGATAAACAGTGGAGAATAATGATCCTTTGAAGTCCTGAATTTTAGAATATATTACAAGAAACTTGCCATGATATAAATAGCTTGAATCCTCACCTTTCAGATTCTGAAAAGATGAACTTGCTCTACAAAGTTGTAACTCCAATTCAGCCTACACAGCTGGCCATATTTAAACTATTGTGTACCATCCCAACACCACTCCCGTGAGTGTTACTGGCATGCAGGTACATGTGGTTGCAAAGATGGATTCTAACATTGAGAAAGTAGTGACCAGTTGTACTGCATGTCAGTAATGTAGGAAGAGTCCTGCCATTATTTTTCGACATACGTGGAACTGGCCGGAGAAGCTATAGCTCATTCATTGTTTTGGAAAAATGTTTTTGTTGATGGTGGACAGATGTGTACCCTACAACAACATCGACTTTTGATACATTTGTGGGAAGCTTAAGAACACATTTCAGTACTATCTTAATACCACATATGTTCACACTCTACCGTATGACATCCTATATAAGTGAGGAATTCACTAAATATGTAAGGAAGAATGGAATTCTTGACTTTATTTATGCTTCCTATTATCCTTCATTGAATGGATTTGTAGAAAAAGCAACCATTCAAAGGGTTTATACAAATAAATGACGGTGTCTTAAAACAAAAATAAATATGATTTTATTAAATTACTGAACTATATGCCTCAGACAACTTCTGGATTTTCACTAGCTGAGATATCAATGGCCAGAAAACTGAAATCTTTTCAGGACTTGCTTCATCTTGATTACCTAAAGAATTTTTGTGCCAGACAAGTCTTGCACAAGATTTATCATGATAACACAACAAAATAACATACATCTGAGAAAAGTAACTTGGTAAATATGGTAAATTTTAGTTCAGGAGAAAAAAGCTATCTGAAAAACTGAGGATTACATTTAGAACTGTTCTGTATCTTAAACTGCTGTGCTAAGTAATGGAAGAACTATGAAAAAAACTTGTTACTTCTCTGGTAGACTGGTGTGACACTGAACTAAGTGAAACTGTAATTACAGAAAAGGGGCATGCTTTTACCTGTAACTGAGGACATACCTGTGACAGCAGGCATTGCCACTGAGCCAAGAGAGGATGTTTGTGATGGAGTTTTGTAATCCTCTGAAAACAGCACTCAAAGCAAGACTGGAATGGAAATAGATTGAGATAAGTGTTCCAGATGTACTCCTGAGACAGAGACTCAGAGGTCTGTGGAGTCAGAAGGGTACTTATGTAGCTGAATTACTAGTTTGATGCTTACAGGTTTTCTAGCAATTCCATAGTTAAGGAGGAAGGAAAGCAGTAGCCCTTTTAAGCCAAACTTTTTTTTTAATTTCCATGTCTTGTTTGTTTCAAAATATGTATATATGCATACTGAAGTGTATACACCTACATACATAACACACACACACACACACACACACATGTATATATATATATATATATATATATATATATATATATATATATATATACATATAGGTTTACTATCACATGTACTGTAGCCGAAAGTGCAGATATCCGTAGAAAATGTTTGGAAATCACAACACCGACGGCAGTAAATGCCGAATGTCAAATATTTCAACTTCACTGAAATGTTCATAGCTGCTAAACATATTTTAACATGTTTTGCGGGGGGGAAAGCCCCCCTGCACCCCCCATGTAGGGGGCTGCGCTCCCCACACCCCCCCACTAATATATATGAATTCAGAGATCGCAGTACACTGAGGAAAGGGTACATTTCTCAGTCCCCACTATAGTGCAATCCACACTACACTGTCAAACCTTGCTATAGCGTCTGTTCGCTATTGTAAGATTCAACAATATAGTACTCACACTAATGGTTCTGCTACCTGATTTACGCACATACGTTAATCGCACACAGTGTGATCGACTATGATTGTAAACCTCTCTCTCTCTCTCTCTATATATATATATATATATATATATATATATATATATATATATATATATGTCTGTCTGTTGTTTGAAATAAAGAATATTCACTGTCATAAATTTTTGTGGTGTCATTATTTCTTGGCACTGGCATAAAATGGGTCTGTAACAGCCCTTTGCGCTAAAGTTCTACACTCTTGCAATATCTTCCATGTAAAATACATTTTGTATAGTGTTTACTACAACTGAATTTCATCTGTCACAACATCCTATCTAAAAAGCAGCAGGCATATTTGCATATTCAGTTTATTTGTAATTAGTCAAAGTTAGTGATTGTGCTCTGCGATGAATATTGATCAGAGCAGCTCCCTGTAGCAGGCAGTTTGTATTTCTCATAAAGCTTGGAACAGATGCTAAGCCTCAAGCCAAGCATGAGCGAGTCAAGCATAGAAAGGCTTCTTTCCTAGCCTGCAGACATGACCCAGCTCCAGTATCAATGTAAGTATGTAAATGAAAAGGTCAGTAAATAGCGTTTAGACCATCCAGCTAGAATAATTCATGTCAGAGAGTATAATGAGTAGTCTTTTTGCCAAAGCATGGTATGGAAAAATAGTTGCTCAGTTCTTTTAAAATTCTTGGCTGCAAAATGATATACATAATGTAATTATTAAGTGGCTTTTATTTTTCTAAAAAAAAAATCCTTAGCAATCCATTCTGAATAACCACTTTTTTTACAATATTTCATATTTTTAGTTGTGCTAGGTGTGAATTTATCAGTAGTGGACAACTTTTTTTCAAACGAATTATTATGATTATATAGAAGATATAATCCAGATGGCTCTACAGAGATTCAAGGCACCGTTTAAACAGGTTTGTTTCAGCCCAGATTCTATCATCCAGCTACATCTGTCCTCCACAGTTTTCTAACAAGTGCAAATATATAATTTTAAGCCTATCAGAGACTTACTTTTATTCATCATGTTCATGTTTGTTTTGGCTTTGGGAACAGCTTGGATAACACTGTACAAACAAGGACTATCAGTAACTCCTGCAACCATCCACTTAGTACTTTCATGCTATTTGAGTCTGCCACCCATGTAGTTTTTTAGCTGTTAGTTCAACTGGAATCTACAGATTACCTTGACTACAAGTCACTTGCATACCTTACAAGTCTCAAAATGCAGACATGGCAAAAAAAATGTAGCTTACTACTTTATGTGGACCATTGCCTTGAATATGTCTTTATTTTTTATCATTCTACCAAAAAATAAAATTGTCCATTTTTACTGTTTTTAATTATATTAATTTTTTGTATTTACTGTGCATTTTAAGTTTGTTTACAAGACAGTTCAGGATATGTCCTAGCATTAACAAATGAGTTTATCTCCTTTCAGTTTTCAAAGACATCCATGGCAATTGGTTTGCAGGGCTTGAGTCAGGTCTTAGGGAACAGGCCAGTCCAGAGATCCTGTGGACTCTCCTATCCCTTACCCTGCAGCAGCCTTACAAACGTCACTTTAGCTGCCTTTAAGGTGTGTGTGTAATCTCCCTACCAAGTGGCACACCATTTGTGGCATAGGCACCCTAGGCTGTTTGTGCTGCAGAGCTACAACTGCATTCCTACAGGTGTTTCCAATACAGTGAGTCAAGCTGCCTTCCTCCCTCCACAAAGAATGAATGAGTTGGCATCAGCTATTCAGTCCTATCCTTTCCACTAGCTCCTCCAGTGCCCACGTTGCTAGTTGAACACTGGTCATCTAGGGTACAATCATTGTGAAACATAAAAGAATGGACACAGTTTAAATCAGGATAATGGTGAGTAAACAAGAGGACAGTTCTCAATATTATGCTGAACTTGCATCAGTTCGTGACATAAAACAAACTTATAGAAAGTAGAATTAAGCAAAGTATTCATAAATCTTACATCGATGGGCGGCCACGGTGGTGCAGTGGTTAGCATTGCTGCCTCACAGCAAGAGGTTCTCTATCCTCAGCTGGGGTGCCAGTCTGCATGTCCTCCCTGTGGTCCTCCCACATCCCAAAGACATGGTGCATGGTGGATTGAAATTGGCCCTAGGTGTGCATGTGAGTGTGCCTTCTGTGGAAGGAAGAAGAAGAAGATTCATAAATCTTACATCGATGCTTAGGTTTATAGGTGAATACTAGGCTAACTGCCCCTGCAGGCCATTGTTAAGCCTAATCAATTATCCCATTAGTGAAAAATACCCAAACTAGTTCCTAGGTTTATATTTATATACTACCTATGGGATAGTGATTAGTTTTGGGTAAGATAATGATTATTTCTATGGAATACCATAGAGTGTTTATAGGGGCCATATTATAAGAAGAGCATATAAGTGGTGCCTCTATCTATACATAGTACGGGGGCAGTCTGGGGTTAAATTTCTTCATTCCCATCAATGGGTCCAGGTTATATTTTGAATAGGGGCAGGGATAAATTTTGTTTTTCATGGAGGGAGAGTTTGTTCCAGATCTACATACCCTGCAAGATATCACTCAACAGGCTTTCTTGGCCACCAAATCCAAGCTAGGCAATGCAAACCTATTCCTCAGTCCCCAAAAAATCCAAAACTAATGCTCTTTACCCCAAACAATCTCATAGAACAACAATATAAATTCTACATCCTATCAACCAACAGCACAAAAACTGAATGTATATCATAAATGAAGCTACTTGTAGTCTTACTTGATGATAAGCTATAATACGACTAACACCTGCTGCAGGCCATCAGTAAGACCCTCTATAAACTAGGATCTTTCCACAGAGCAAAACATTTTTTCACAGAGTATGCAAAAAAAAATCCATAGCCACCACCTATTTACTTCCATCCATTCTATGGATTCCTCATGTTTACAAATCTCAATACCACCCTTAAAACTATACTTAATGCATGCTACAATAAAATAGCCAAATTTGCAGTAAATATCCACTAAAAGCCCACTACTATCTAGCCCTTAGAGAGTTACACTGGCTATTACATCCTCACTATCTATGTATTCAGAACTCAAAGTAGTGAATAGTTTAATTCATTTACCTGGAAATGCCCACCACTGAAAAATATGCTCCACCCATTCTCCATTTCCAGACTAGCAAGGTCAAGTAAAAAATCTGCCCTCTATATGTCTAAAATGAGCATCTCAGCTGGGGACTCTTTGTACTCCCACCAAGTCACCAAATATTGGACATCGAGTACAAGAAAGGAATCGTGGAGGACTCCCGGGGAAAGAATCTGACGGCTTTCTGCAAAGAGAAGAAGTTAGATGTCCGAATGGTTCAAAAATGGCGTGCAACGTATGACAACCTCAGTCAACAGGCCGACGAGGGAAATGCTAAGAAGTGCAAGTGTGGATCAGGTCAGCAACCATTATTTCCTGAGCTGGAAGACATCATCTGTGAATGGATTGCTAACAGGAGAGCAAAGGCTTTGGTTGTGCGCAGGGTTGATATTCAAGCATTTGCCCTTGCAATGGCACCACAGTTAGAAATATCCCCAGAAGAATTCAAAGCATCACAACATTGGCTGGGTGGCTTCCTTCAGTGATATGAACTGTCTCTAAGATGATCGACAACACTATTCAAGCTGGAAGATACTGAAGTTATTAAACATGCACTTGCATTCAAGTCCTTTGTTGATGGCATTGACTTTTCTAAATACCAACTCTCCAACATGATTGCTATGGATGAAACTGCAGTGTTTATGGGCCAAGGATCTCAAACAACAATTGACCAGAGGGGTGCCCCGTCAATCTACATTCCCTCCACTAGTTATGAGAGTGCATGTGTTACTTGTATTTTGGCAATTCATCTAGATGGGAAGAAAACCCCACCTCTAATTATTAGTAAGGGCAAGAAAGATAAGATTGGATGTGTTTCAGGCATTTACATTCTTGAAACCGAAAAAGCCTCATGCACACAAGCAGTTATAAGGAAGTGGGTCAATGTAATGCTGCCGCTTGTTTTGTGAGGTGGCGAAAGAGGTCTGCTAGTCTGGGATTCAGCCAGCACTCACCATGCTAAAGACATGAAGAAATTCCTTGCATGGAGAAGAATTGATCAAATAATGATTCCCGCAGGAATGACTGCCTATCTCCAGACTCTTGATATTGTAATAAACAAGCCATTCAAGGACCATTTGTGCATGGAACTCAATGACTACATTGAAAATAGAATGGAGAGAAATCAGCATGGAAACTTTGTCAAGCCTAGCCTGCAAGAGGTTGTGACTTGGGTGAAAAAGTCATGGGATAAAATCACTGACAGCTGTGGTGCCAATGCACTACAAACAAGCTACTTGGACAAGCAGTGCTCATTTAAGAAGAGTTCTGTTGCTAGGCATGACAGATTGGGGTCAATGGTTTTACAGGAAATGGAGTCGCAAAAAATTCAGGCTGGAGTTTGGGGGTTGGAGACTTATGACAATGTTCCAGAAGAAGATGACATGATTGTATTTGAATAACTTTTCCGTTATCAGGGCAGCAGGATGGATTGCTTCTGCTTTCAGTTTTATTCCCCTCCTCCAATACACATGTATTGAGATTTTTCTGCACTTTCTGTTAAGCATGAAATATTGCACTGTGAAAGCCAAGGTGTAGATATTCTGAAGATGAAATGTTTGTTGCACTGTTTATGTAAAATTCTCACACATCTATTAACGCGATACTTAAAACTGTTGCCATATAACAGAAATGTACCAAATAAATGCCAATTTGTGTACATGAATAAATGTCGATTTGTGTACATAAATAAATGTCGATTTTTGTACATGAATAAATGAATAAATGTAGATTATTGTATGGGGGGGGGGTTAATAAGGCATCCCCTGATAATAAGCCCTAATGTGTACTTCGTTGGGGGAAAGAGTGTAAGAACCAGTCTTATTTTTGGGGAAATACAGTATATATATATATATATATATATATATATATATATATATATATATATATATATATATATATATTAGATATAGATAAATAGTATATATATATATATATATATATATATATATATATATATATATATATATATATATATAGGTTCACTTCTGATACTCGAAATACTGAAACATCGAATTTCAGTATCTCAAGACCAGAAGAATGAAAGTGAAGTTAGTCGAAACTGCACTTTGTCGAATCTGAGTTTTTTGAATGTGCATATTGTATCCCAGTCTGTATTTATAGTGTGCTGTCACTTTAAAATTTAGTGGTTTGTGGGAGTTGAAGATGCAGGTCGATGTGCGGTTTTGTCTGGAGATGTAGGTAAGTGTTCACTATTTAAGGATTTAGGGTAGGGATGTTTATGTTTTTAGTGTTTTTGAAAGTTGTTGGAGTAGTTTAGGGTAGGAAGGTGAAGGTGTGTATGTATAGATGTTGAGAATAGTGAATGTTTTACATGTGTAGTGTGTGTGTAATGGGAGTGTAGGGCTCATAGAGGTAGGTGTGTTGCTGTTTTTGTGTTAGTGCGACCTCGGAGTTGGAATATATAAGCAGCGGGGGTGTGGAGGGGCACAGCCCCCACATGGGAGGGAGTGCAGGGGGCTTGCCTCCTTGCACAAACATAGAACAATATTATGTTTTTTTTATTGTGTCTGTTTATGTCAGGGGAGGGTTGGGTGTTTTTTTTTTTTTATTTTTATTTTCGCCATTTTGCATTTTGTTTTTTTGATTTTTTGTGTTTTTGGAGTTTTGTTCTTCTGGTCTTGAGATATTAAAATTCGATGTTTCAGTATTTTGAGTATCAGAAGTGAATATATATATATATATATATATATATATATATATATATATATATATATACATACACATACACAATGCCATACTGCTGCTAAATGTGGAGCTTTTCTCCTTGGGCCCCCACTGAAAAAAGGTTTTATCCTAGACGGACTTTCCAAGTAAACAAAGATAAATATATAAATAAAAAATAAATAAATAGCAGTAACAATTGAGAGATATATCTCTCTCCAAACTGCTCTGTTTAAGTTGCAAAAGACATTTACAATCCTGGTGTATTTCTTATACTAGCTGGCTTGCAAATGTGTCATAGGCAAATCAGTATAGAGTCAGAGGATGCCTTATAAGCTAGGCACTGATCCCCCTCAGCAGTCTGTAGGATACCACATACAGTGACAGTGATTTGAGGAGGTCCATGCAGGGCTTATGTTTTAGGCCCTGTATTCTATTTGTGAGAAAGCTCTGTGGACGTTTAAGTTCTTGTATATGCCTAGCCAGATACATAACAAACAGAGCACTGAAGTCAATGACTGGCCTAGGAGTAAAGGGGGACAGTGAAATCCCTGGACCTGGAGGCTATCCCCTTTGTTTATAAGTTGCAGAATATAGACATGCTTTCTTACCACTGTGGGCATATGTTAGCCAAATGTAAGATTACTGTCCACATATGTTCCCAAATCCTGTACTACAGGGTTGACACTTAGGGGATATTGTCAATGTGGTAATTTCCTGGGGTAGTGGGTTTCCTAAATGCTATAATAATATACTATTTGGAATTTAGTTTAAGTCCATTGTTTTGGCACCAGTTATTTGTTTAGGTAAAGCCTTCCTGCAGAATGGCTGAGTCATTGGGAGAATCAGTGACTGCTCCTAACTTGCAGTCATCCATGAACTTTGTCAGCTAGAGACCCTTGGAGTTTGCCTTTACATCAGAGAAGTAGATGCTAAACAGTAAAGGTCAAAGTACCAAGCTCTGTAGACTCCACTGGTGACTGGTATTTTTTGGGAGGTAGCTTCCCATATCCTGACCTCTTGAGTCCTATTTGTGAGCCAGTTAGCAAACCCCAGGGTGATTTAGGGGTTTATTCTCAGTTGGGTAATTTTCTCCACTCTGCCTGAGTGAAGTATTGTGTCAAAAACGTTGGCCAGATCTAAGGTGGTATGCACTGTCTTGCCTCCATCCATTGTCTTGGGGACCTTTCTGAAGAAGTCTACTAGTCTAAATATGCAAGACCTCCTTTTGATGAACTGGAGTGGGTCCAGTGTTTGGAGGTTCCATTTGTCATTATTAATTCCGTGATAAAACCTTCCATGGCCTTACAAATGAGTCTGGTCAGGCTTATGGGTCAGCAATTACCCTGGTCAGTGGATGTCCCTCCCTTTTGCAGGGTATGACCATTGCTGTCCTTCATTTTCTTGGTACAAACCCTATGTGGAAGCTGAGGTTGAGCAACATTGTTATGTACACAGATAAATCATACTTCATACTATTTAAGATATACCATATGGCCTTTGACAACACATTCAAGACTTTGTCCTGTGAGAAGGTGGGGGGGGGGGTATCAGTTACTGGGCTAGCTTTTTTCTAAACAAAAAACATCTTTATTAAATTATCATGTATGACATAGGCCATGTTACATTTATATAAATGAGAATAAACCATAGTGACACAATCTCATTTGCAAACATACAGTCCAAACCATATCGACACAACTGTAGCTGCAAACATTATACATCTCTTTTAACATATCAGGCATTGCTAGTCAGCCATTACATAGCTCATTCAAATCTTGCCTTCGTTTAAACCTCTTTCTTCCTCTCCATGTATTGATCCCACAGTTCCCATTTTTTTCCTATGCAATTTGCTCCTACCTTTTTTTCTAAAGATCCCAGTTCCAGTTGTTTTAACTCTGTTACTATCTTCACTACTTCTAGTAAAGTTGGTTTAGACTTTGATTTCCATTTTCTAGTAATTGCGTTTTTGGCAGACATCATAATTAGAATCAGTAAGGCCTTAATATGCCTAGGCAGTTCCAAGTTTGTATCATAGCTCAAAAAAATAATTTCCCTAGTCACTCCAACTTGCTCACCCAGTATCTCTGACAGAGCTGTCGGAAGGGAATCTTTACAGTCTACCAACTCATTACATTCCCAGAAAATTTTCCCAGTAACCTCTTTCTGCCCCATCACACCTCTAACATTTGCTGTCTACATGAGGAAAAATTCTTTGAAGTCTGCTTGGGGTATAAAAATACCTATGTAAGGACTTCCAGGCAAAGATCCAAAATATTCTAGATTTTGTTGCATATTTGGGAGACATGCATATATATCTCTCCATTGTTTCTTTGTAAATTTTTTATCTAATCTCTCTTCTCAGTCCTTCCTAACCTCCTCTGATTTATTCTTATAGTTATCGTGCAATATTTTATATGCTGTACTAATTATTCCTTTCTTAATGGCAACTTCTGTTCTAGATTCTACTAATAACTCTACCAGTACTGGTCTTTCATTTAGGGCCCCCTATTTCTTTCTCTTTGCCTCTACTCTGATATCAATCCTTGATATGGAAGGCAATCTTGAGCCTGCAGTCTAAATAAGTTCTTGGCATCTTCTCATTCTATTACCTTTCCTTCTTTAGTTACTTGCTCCCAGTACTTTGGTTCCATTGCCAGTTTTCTCCAATACATTCCCGCCCCCTCTTACCCATTGTCTGTGTCCCTAATTGCAGTCATCCCTATTGGCAGAATCTCCTTTCTCCGTTCCTGTGTTGGCTTAGTTCTTAGAAAACCTTCTGCTTTATGAATATGATATTCTGTATGATTATTGTTGCTCTCCTTAAAGGTCTGCATCCAAAATCCCAGTCTCTCCCCATTACCTGAGCTTCCTCCCTGTTTCATCATCATTTCTTTCCACTTTGAATTATAATTTTCTGCTTGTGCTATGTATAGGAGCCTTAACGGTGTTGATCTGATTTACCCCTTCAATTTGGGTAATCCTAATCTGCCCTGTTCTATTGGAAAAATAAGCTTATCACACTTGACTCTTGCTGTCTTCGCCTCCCATGCAAAATCCTTCAGCTCTTTATTAATTGCTATTCACAACTTCTCCTCTGGTTGATAAAAATATGCCTGACCAGTGTATAAGGCTAAAGGGACTAAAATCATTTTAACTGCTTATATCTTACTAGCAGTATCCATATAATAGAGCTTCCATTTTCTCATTTGTTTTATTATCTTTTGTTTAGTCTCTTCCCACATATCCTTAGCTGCCGCACCAGTATTATTTTTAATCCATACTCCTAAATACTTCAATTTTTCATGTCACCATAAATATGGATATTGCTGAACAAATTCATATGTGGGTACATAATTTACCAATATTGCTTTTGTTTTTGCTTCATTAATTTTGTATCCCAAAAAGGTTTTAAACTGTCTCAATATGTTCCACACCACTGTAATATCCCTTTCTGGTTTTGTCACGTATAAAATAATGTCATCTGCATTTTCTTGACTACCATACCAATTAACTCTTTGAATTTCTGAGTCCCTTATTTTCTTTGCCAATGGTTCTAATGAAGGGTTCTCATGAGGGACCTTAGTTTCTTACTGATACTGATCAGGGATGTCTTTCCTTCTTGGGATTTGCTTTTTTTCTGAACTAGTTTCCTCCTTCTATTGTATAGCCTGTTTATTGCAGGGGTCCACCAAACTGGTTTCCTTCTCTTAGAGGAGTGAGTCTTGGTTTTGCTAGGGATGGCATGATCCATGCATCCTTGTAGGTGCTCATAGAGTGCATTTCTAAAGGTTTTTGCATCTTGGGCAGCATTATCCTTTAGCGTGGGGGCTGTGAAACTTGCCACCTCTGTCTTAAGTAAGGTGAAGTTTGCTTATGAGAAGTTTTTTACTGCAGTTTCCTTAGTTGAGGGTGGTGGTGGGGTGTGGACATCCAGAGTGATTAGTTTATGGTCTGATCTAACCAGTGACGGGTTGATCTTTGGTGTGGAACACCTGTCGGCTATGTTGGTGATGACCAGGTCCAATATGTTTTCACCTCTGGTAGGGGAGTTTACCAGCTGATCCAGGGCATTTGAGTTGATGAATTCTAGGAAGCGCTGGACCTGGGAATTTGCACTTGAGTAGTTTTCCTAGTGAATGGTAGGGTAATTGAAATTGCCCAATTTCAGGGTGTTCGGTAGGACCTTCATGTTTTCCAGTGTCTCCAGAAAGGTGGAGTGGTGGTCCTGGGTCATGGAGGGTGATCTGTAGCAGGCCACAATTTGCATTGCAAAGTTGCCCGATGTTAGTTGCACATGGATGATCTTAGAGGTATCATGCTGCGCCACTAACCTGGAGGTGTAGGTATCCTTGATGAATATAGATACACCCCCTCCTTTTGTGTTTCGGTCCATGTTCTGTGGCCGAAATGTGTGGTATGAGTTGTAGCCCAGCAGTGCTGGGGTGCTCTCTGGAGCGTTGAACCAGGTTTCAGTTACTGCACAGATGACGACGTTCTCCATACTGAGGAGTACTTCAAGCACTTGCATTTTGAGATTTAAACTCCTGGCATTTAGTAGCATAACCCTCAGTTTTTTGTTACTTGTGCTGTTTATGGAGGTGGGTTTGACTTTTGAGCCTTGCCTAAAAAAGGCACTATGGGGGCAGCAAGAGCCTTGGCCAGTATTCAAAAGCCTTCTGCTTTTTGTTGCCTGAGTCATTGTGCTAAACGTTTTTGTGCTCTAGAGTTGTTATCAAAAAAACAGTTGCTTAACAACAATCCTTCTAAACTCAAACATATTATCAAGGTAATCCCTTATTTTCTGTTTAGCATTCTGTAGTTGCTCCTCTTCTTGTTCTGTGAGATTCCCCCTCTTTTTCAATATTTGTCAGTCCCTCTATATAGTTCTTGTTACTTCTTAACCATATCTCCCTTTCTTTTATTTCCACCCTATTTTTAAATTCCATTTTAATTTTGTCCTGCTCCCTCCCTATATTTTCAGAAGAAGTTCTATCTTTTCTAATAGCTCCTGAATAATTTCCACTACTTATTCCTTAAACTCCTCTCTTTTCAACAGATAGGTAGGAAAGTGCCAGCGTTTCATTTTTATTTCATTACCCTGTGTTTTTATTTTAGTTATTATTGGTGCATGATCTGAAATAGTTATTGGGTACGTATAAAGACCTTCAATTAAATGTACATGTTCCTGTGAAATGTAAATTCTGTCTAGCCTAACCCAAATTTTTGAATTTGGGGAATAATATGTAAATTCACTCCAAATTCCTAGTACTGAATTCATATCTTCCATGCCAAATATTTTCATAAATTTCTTTAAAAATCTACTCTCCTTTGCTATATTTCCCTTTCTGGGCCCCCCAGACACATCTTCACTGTTGCAAATCAAATTCCAGTCCCCACCTATAAGTAATATTTCTTGCTGAAAGCTGATTATTTCTCCCAGAATTTTCTTTAGCTCTATTATAGCAGTTTTAGGTGGAATATAAATACATGCCAGTGTAATCCTCCTCCCTTGCCAGTAGTACCTTAGTACTACAATTCTACCATTATTGTCTTTGGAGCTACTCTTGCAATTAATATAAGTACTCCTCTCTTCCTTTGCCACAGGTGTTCTGCTGAATAACCATCCTGAAAACCTTTCTTTATCAAATTCTATGTTCAATTCTTTCCAAGTGTGTCTCCTGTAGCAGCTGTTTGCATTCTACATTGTGTAAATATAGTTCACTATTCTTTCTTTTTTTTAATGTTTTTGAGAGACCATTAATGTTTAAAGACATTATAGAAAGAATCATATTTTTGAGGGATTATTATCCCCACCTTTTATGTATAGCAGCTTTTTAAGTGTCCAATTCCAACTTTTGTGTTGCATGCATGCACTGTCTGGCAGGTCAATCTTTTATAGAACTGCTTCTTGTTATCTCCATTTCAGCCTATGTCACATCTTGCAGAACTTTTTGTTTTATCGAAAACCCTCAAATAAATACACCCCCCAATACCCCTCTAAAACCTACTAACTTAATAATAACACATAAAACTATGTACATTTTTAAATATTGAAGTTTTACCCCCTTATGTTACTGGGATATCTTGTGAGATAGGTGATAAAATAGGTGTGAAGCTGGAACTGATTTTATCAGCGAGTAATTTTGCTGTGTCATCAGTTTTGGTGTAGGTGGTGGTGTTCACAATCAACTCAGTACATTGCTGCATAAAGCTCTTGAGGGTGCAAACATAACTAAAGAAGGCTTTATGATTATCGTTTGCATGGCTGGCTATCTTTGCCACAAACTTGGCTTTGGTGGTTTTGAATAAACTCTTGAGTTACTTGTTTATTTTTAGGACGAACAGGCAAGCAAAAACTGAGGGTGATGCTGCTCAGTGCTAGAAGTCTAAATCTCAAAATGCACTCACTCGAGGCACTCCTTAAAATGGAGAACACCGATATCTGTGCAGTGACTGAGACCTGGTTCAAGGCTCCAGAGAGCACCCACTGCACTACCAGGCTATAACTCATACCACACTTTTCGGCCATGTAACCTGGACCGGAACACCAAAGGCAGAGGTGTGTCCATATTCATTAAGGATATTCACACCTCCAGGCTAATTGCTCAGCATAATGCAGCCGAGGTTATCCAAGTGCAACTAACTCTGGGCAAAACTGCAATCCAAATTGTAGCTTGCTACAGATCACCCACCATGCTCCAGGATTCCAACTCCTCTTTTCTTGATGTACTGGAAAATATTAAGGTACAACCAAACACCATAATAATGAGTGGTTTTAACTACCCCACCATTAACTGGGAAAACTACTCATGTACCAATTCCTTTGCTCAACGCTTTCTGGAATTCATAAACTCCAATGCCCTGGATCACCTTATCCACACCCCCACCAGGGGCAACAATATCTTAGATCTAATCATTACCAACATGAGTGACCGGTGTTCCACACCTGAAGTCAATGCCTCATTGGTCTGATCCAACCATAAGCTAATTACCCTAGATATCCACATCCTGCCCCCACCCCCCACTAAGGAAACCATGGTAAAAAATTTCTCCAAAGCCAACTTCATGTTTCTTAAGACAGAAGTGGTGAACTTCATGACACCCACGCAGATGGACAAAACAGTTATGACTACTGAATCCTACACAATTGCACTTTATAAGCACTTACATGAGTGCATGGATTGTGCTATCCCAAACAGAACCAAGATGCTATCCTCCAAAAAAAGGAAGCCAATCTGGTGGTCCCCTGCCATAAACAAACTGTACAACAGAAGGAAGAAACTGTTGCAAAAGAGAGTAAAATCCCACGAGTGGAGGAGCTCCCTGGTCAGCCTCAGTAAGAATCTTCGATCCCTGATAAAATCCTCCAAAGCTAGTTACAAAAACAAAATTGCCACTGATTCTAAAGACAACCACAAAGCATTCTATAGCTATGTCAAAAATCTCAATGGCAACACTCAAATCTGCTCTGAGTTACAGCACAATGGCACTAAATATACAGACCCAGCTGATATTGCCAACATCCTGGCAGATAGGTTCAGTGCTAACTTTACCCCCCTCTTACCCCCTAAAGAGCCCATCTCTATACTGGAAGAATGCAAAGTTCCTGTAATCGTGGCTGCACAGATAAAAAACACACTCTCCAAAGCCAAGAACACAGCATCCATGGGACCAGACAACATCCCAGGCTGCATTCTACATGAACTACAAAACAAACTGGCACCCCACCTAAGTACCATGTTCAATCATAGCCTCACCTCAGGCTTTGTGCCTGCTGAATGGCGCACAGCAACGGTTATCCCACTCCACAAGGGGGGAGCCACCATGGACCCCGGGAACTACTGCCCCATTAGCCTGGCGAGCCTGGTCTGCAAGACCATGGAACGTATCATCATCGAACTTATAAATAAAGACATTGGTAATCTCCAAACTCTAGACCCCACCCAGTTTGGGTTTGTAAAAGTCAGATCATGTCTCCTAAACCTGATAGACTTCTTTGAAGCAGTCACCAAAGCCGTAGACAAGGGTAAGGTGGTTCACACAGCTATCTAGATCTTGCCAAGGCTTTTGACACCATCCCCTACTCGGGAATTATAGATAAACTCACTAAACTAAGTATAAATCCCTATGTCACAAGATGGGTTGCCAACTAGCTCACTGACAGAACCCACACTGTGAAAGTAGCAGACTCCAAATCCGACTTCAGACCTGTGACAAGTGGAGTACCACAGGTTTCAGTCCTGGGTCCCCTCCTATTTGTTATCTACTTCTCTGAAGTACAGGCTAACACAGAAGGTCTATGGCTAGCGAAGTTCGTGGATGACTGCAAACTAGGAGCCATAATCGAAACTCCTAATGATGTGGACATCTTACAAAAGGGCCTCACTGAGACAGATGCCTGGTGTCAAAGCCATGACCTCAAGCTCAATGCCAAAAAGTGCATTGTCATCCCCTTTGGTAAAAACTCTGTACCCATGAATTACAACATAGGCGATAGTATACTTAACACCAAAAGTGTGATAAGAGACCTTAGGACACAAATGGACAGTAGTCTCTCCTTTGGTAATCATATCGCCACAGTAGTCAGGAAATCCTTCTACGTGGCACACCTCATTACAAAAGGTTTCTTATCCAGAAAAAAAAGAGGTCATTGTTCCCCTCTACTCATCACTCATTAGACCCATTATAGAGTACAACGCCCCTTTTGGAATGTACCTCACAAGACATCTACAACAACTGGAAAGGCCACAGAAATACCTCACAAAGAGGATTACTGGCCTCAAACAGATGCCCTACGCAGACAGTCTAAAAAAACTCCAGCTTTACTCCATTGCATATCGCCTACTCAGAGGTGATCTCTGCCTGACATACAAAGCTATGTCAAACCCAGAGCTGTTGGATATGCTCCACTTAAAGAAATCCCAATCCCTCCGAGCTACACGCTCTAGGGACCTAAACCTTGTCACCACAATAAACAGAACATGCCAGAGGGATATATTCCTGTCCCAGAGACTTCCCATACTCTGGAATAAACTACCTATCTATATCAAGCAAAGCTCCTCATTAGCACTCTTCAAGAAAAATCTTGATGATTGGATGGGAAATAGGAAATTCACCCCGGGGATCACCTCTGTGGCTTTGCTCGACAGTGGCACAGGAAAATAATTTACTTGGGTGGTAAAAGCCAGGGTACCTTTTTGGCTGGACTTGTATATGCCCCAGGGCTGATAGCCTAGTACCTACCTATGAACCTATGAAGGATCTAGCCTGCTGTGGGTATTCTTCTGATATTTAGCTATGATTATCTTCTTTTATTTTAAAACTTGTTTATGTTGTGGTCCCATCAGGGAGGTTTGTTTTAGTGGTTAGCTCTATGCTTATTCCTACTGGGTACAGCTGCTTCTCTGCAGTTGCTGACATGCTAGTATAAATTAGTGGTGTACGTTTCTGCATACTCAGTGGAGTTTAATGGGTTTGGAAATTGCCAGAGAATCACTTAGAAGCTGGAATTTTGTCTTTTAGAAATTTATAAATATTCTTGTGGCTGCTTGTGTCTAAGGTTGCAATTTTATATATGTTCTGACCTGATAAGTGAAGGTGATACTGAAGGGGTGGAACAAGACACTGCCATATTAGTAAAGATAAGGTCAATGATGTCTTTTACCCTTGTCAGTGCTTTCACTAGTAGTTCCAGAGCATTTGTATTAACAAAGTTTGGGAATCTCTGGGCTTGTGCACTACTAGTAGTGTCAATCCCCCGATCTATAATTGGATGGTTAACGTCACCCAGGAAAATGGTATTGGGTTTAATGCTGAGTGACTCCACTTCTAGTAAGTAGGTGCTGTATCTATCAAGAGTCATAGAGGGAGTTTTATAACTGGACTTTATTTACTGATGGTGAGTTGGATGTGAAGAAGCGGCTTAACCAGCCTAAGTGAGTGTAAGACACTTCCTGATTTTTTTTTTTACTTTATGATAAACATTGAGATACCCCCACCTTCTCCCCTTCTGCATAGTAGCTGGTCCAAATGTCTGGAAAGCATTATAGCCTTGCACAGCTGCAGTACTCTCCACTGATTTAAACCATGTCTTGGTCACTATGTAGCTGTGTGTGGTGATAGGAAGGCTTGTAGGGAGTGGAGTTTTTTGTTTAGGCTCCTACATTAATCAGTAACACCTTCATATTAACTTTTACTTGTACAGTTATTTTGGTAGGTATGTCTGGTTGGAATTGCCAAAAAACAAAACAAAAACAGTATGCGATGAGGGTAGAGAATGTTTTAGGCAGTATTCGAAAACCTAGAAAAGACAGGTGCAGGCCATCCTTGGCCAAGCAGAGTGGTCAAGCAAGTCCTCGCAGGCTGACAAGTATTGTACCCCTTATGAATGATACCAAAATTTAAGTCAATTATTGAAGTCAATTATTTTTTGCTCATCTTCGGAGAGAGTAGAATGCTGTTCAGTGCTAGGCTCATACCTGCCTGGGACACAGACTCAGAGGGTACCATTATTACTCTCGTTATATAGTCCAGGGAGGTACATCTCAAGGTGTTAATACCTGCATGTACTATGGCAGAGTCATATTGGTACTTGCTGTTCAAGAAACTGAGTATGTGCATGATCTGATGGAAACTGGCACCAGTCAAGCAAACGGCCATCATTTTTTTCTTGCTCAACCTGGTAAGAGGTACATATGTATGTTTTACAATGTAATCTCCTGTGACTAGAATATTTGTTGTGGTAGATGATTGCCTAATGGGCTTAGCATCAAGACTTTGGGACTCCTTGTGCTATGTGAGGTGATAGGCTATCTAGTAAGAGAATGTTGTTGATGGTGTTTAATGTCTACTTTATGTTTTGGAGGTCATCGTGATTTAGACAAGTTGGTCTTAAACTCAGCATATGATGAATTATGTGTTGATTTAGTGTTGTATGGAGAACTGCTGATGATTCTGATGCCTTGGCTGTCTATGTTTGAGATTTTGTCTTCCAAGGACATTACATAAATACATTTCTCACACACATCTAAGTAATAGGTAATCGTCAGGCAGCATGATGCAATTCTTACATTGTCTCAAGATACACATCTCAGTCAGAATGGCTACAGACATTGTAGGGAAGTGCTGGTTCATGGTCGTGACAGCCTAGTGTTGTTGGGATTGTCTAAACGGTTCCCTATTAGAACCGTGAAGGTCCACGTACGCGAATAAGGAAACATCGACACATATTCAGCGAACCTAGAAAACACCGATCGTCCTGAAGCACGAAATTCAAAATGTTGAATCATCATAGTTGGCCATTCTGCGGTATAGTTCCTTAAGGTAAGTGTGCGATAGTAGGGTTAGGGTGTGGGTTAAGGTAATTACATACATGATAGTATATGCAAGCTTTACTTCAGGGTTAGAAGTAGGGTTTTGTTTAGTACATGTATGTGGTTTATTTATTTTGTTTGGGTAGGTAGTATGTAGCGGGCGGTGGGGTTGGCCAACTATGATGATCCAAGATTTTGAATTTCGCAGTTTAGGACGTTCGGTGTTTTCGCCATTCACTCAATATGTGTCGCTGTTTCCGTATTTGCTGAAAAGGAGTTTCATGCTTATAATATAGGCCCGTCTGTACTGTTGGGGAGGTAGCTGGTTCAGTTTGAATTTGCAGGGATATAGGGTATCAGATGGTGGTATCAGCTGGGCTTGACAGTTAAGTAGACAACTACATTTTAGATCTGATGATGTCTGTTTTCCTAAAATTCAGTGTTGGGGTTGTCAGATCTGACCAGATCTGACCTTGGTGTCTTATAGCAGAGTATTGGATCCAAGAGTACTGACTACTCCCTTGCCCACAATCCCCTCCTTCCAACTGATTTACCTTAGATCTTGTTTGCCACCTGTTCGACCAGAGGTGTCTTCCGAGAGCTTTCATGATAAGTGAAAATAAATTTCTTCTTAAAAATTTTCTGCTTCTCCTTTTCCTTGTAGGATTGTTACTTAGCGTAGATTTAGGCTAGGTTTTTAGGGTTAGTGTAGATAAAGTCAACTTTTATAGCTTATATAAGTGTGTTACCGTTATACAATTTTCTGGTGCTGTAGTTATATAACTTTCATAGCCATAACAGTAGGTGTGTGAATTATAGCATTACTTAGTTTAGGTACTGTTATTAACCTGTAAAAATAGTTTAAAAGTGTTTATAGCATCTTCACTTTGTATAAGTACTAGTTTGTTAGTTTTTTGTCTGTGTGTGTGTGTGTGTGTGTGTGTGTGTGTGTGTGTGTGTGTGTGTGTGTGTGTGTGTGTGTGTGTGTGTGTGTGGCTCTGATGTCTTAGAAGCTTACTGGATTAAAAAAGTGTTCAGCTTGCGGGCACAAAATTCTTCCCCAAGATCCCCAGTCCCTTTGTGTCTACTGTTTAGGTGCTTCGGATCTTCAAGATTTCTACAATATCTGTGCCACCTTCAGATCCAGAGCCCTCCAAAGCAGGAAAGAAAAGTTGATTCTCAAAGGCTGACTTCCCACTCAGTCAGCATTTACCATGACCTCTGACACCAGACAACCATCTACATTTCCCTCTACTGAAAAGAAAAAGTAGAGGCAGAAGGATCTAAGTAAAAGCACTGAGAAAATTCAGCAGATGAGAAGAGACAGGAAGAGAGAAAAAACACAGAAAATTCTGGAAAAAGAACCAGGCAGTTGAGTTAATCTGCAACTCAAAATCAAACTCTGTCACCAAAACATACTTTTCCCTGGGGCTGGATAACCTCAGGTTGCATTCATTAATACTCCAGCACAAGCTGCTATCAAGAACTACATCAAGGTCTGGTCAGTTCACTAGATGTCTTACAGAGACAGACGATGACCAGATAATGAGAACATTCTTTAGGACTTAGATTCAGCTGGAGGTCCTCCTGGAATTGTCCCTCAGAGGGGTGCCAAGAAAGAGCCTTTCATCCCCATTCCACCTCGTTCTGACACCAACTCCTTTCTAGGAGCTGATGCTCATAAGTCTGGACCCTTCCATCTTACCTTCGTAGAATCTGACAGCCACCAAGACTCCAGCTTTGAATTTTTTTCTTATTCTTTCGATGTCAATACTTTCTGGTTGAGAAGAGTCCAGGAGCTGAAGTGTCAGGGTCAGAGCTCTGATGGTGGAGTTGATTCTGAAGTTTTCAGAGCCATTCTTCCTCCCTTGGTGTTTTGTCACTAAACAGCTTGGCTCCAAGGTCCTCCTTGAAACCGACCTCTACTTGGATTGGGAAACTTCCTGAGTGGTCTGACAGAGGTAGTTTCTCCGAGTCTATATCAGAACATCGAAGTATTAAAACTTCGAATGTTCTGATATCGAACACTATTCAGCGAATCATAAGAATAGTGAAGCTGCAGAACAGAGAATTCTTTCCCTGGGAAAGAAATCGGTTGGCCATTTCTGTGGCTTCGCTATTCTTAGAGCTGTGGTGGAAAGTTACAGGTTGGGTTCAGGTAAGTGTGCGATTGTTTGTACGTTAGGGTTAGGGGCAGGTTAAGTGAGTTAGGGTTAGGGCGTGGGTTAGGCATGTGTGCGATAGTGACAGACTTTAAGTTACATACTGCTGTATACATATATATATATATATATATATATATATATATATATATATATATAAAAGCAACTCTGCTACAGTGACATAGTGAAAGCAAGTAAATTAACAATATTTAATAATTTACAAGCTGATTTATTAGCTGTCATAATCACCTTTGCTTTACACCACTGGTGCGGGAAAATGCAAAGTGTATTTTAAGTGCTAAACCGATGTTGTAAACACCAAATTATTTGTTAAGCAAAGATTTGTAATTTGAAAAAAAAAAAGAATTATTGTATACATCTGTATATAACGACGCATATTTTCAGGCTAATGTGTTAGTGGAACATCTTGTGACATTTATGCATGTGAAAAACATATCATTAAAACTGTGATAATTAACATTTTCTTCTGGATTAGCTTCATTTAAGGAATAAACAGCTGTTCTACATTACAGCTCATTTCTACAGCAAAGAAAGGTATTTAAAAAAAACTGAAGATAACACAGCACTGTATAATTATGGAAAAAGTTAGCTTTAGTTACTAAAAATAGGGAATACAATGCTTAACAGCAGCACAGCTAGTTTGCCATACAAAATTTTAGAAATCTTTTGACTTTCAGTGACTTCAATCATATTGCAGCTTGTCTGTCAGTTAAGTTTATTAGAACACTCTCTATAAATTAAAGAAAGAAAAGGAAGAGAGGCTGTTAGCTTTACATCTGGCAGGAAAATCAGAAATACATGAAACCAGACAATCAGTTTAAGGCACTGTAGATCATTAATGAAAGAAGTAAACTGAAGAGCAGTTCACATAGGAGAGATCTGTCAGACTCCGTTTTAAGGTTAGTAAGTGGTAAGAAAAGGACATACATGAGTTGGAAACATAGTGTTATTGTTTCTAGGAATGGAGTGAAGCTAAGCATATTGGAGCAAGACAGGAAGACAACTGGAATGCATTAACTGTAGTCTTCCTGTTTGAGAACATAAACAGAGGTGAACTGAAGAACAACAGTGCAGTTTAGAGGAAGATCTTAGAAGCACTGCTGAGTGAGGGAGAAGCAGAACACATGTCTGTTGGCTGACCACAAGGTTAAAGGAAACACAGTTGCATAAGTCAAAGGTCATGTCAGACCACTCTGGCAGATTTGATTGACAGGGGGGAGTGTTTTATGGAAAGACAATATGTTTTACTTGTCAGGAATTGTGCCAGACTCCAAATATCGTGGCACTTAGCACAGATTGTACACAACTGACAGGGGAGCTGGGACAATAGAGTCAGGTAAAAAAAAATGTCTGAGTGTCTGGACACAGATGGTGGTTATGAACGGATATCCTGCTACCAAAGGAAGAATGCCTAGCTGATTCCACAAGGTTCAGTGAATGCACCAGCATTATTTATAATTGACATCTTTGTTTATGAAGATTTTAAATAAGCTTTATTGATGATGCTGGGCAGGACAGAATAAAATGTTGCTGTTCATTCTGATGCAAAGATTTGTGGCAGAGAAGAAATCCTAGAAGGTATAGACAAGATAAAGAGGGACAAAGAGAAGCTTAAGTGAAAGCCAAATCTTTGGTGTTTGAAATTAAATGTACTGAAGTATAGTGTGACCTACTGGTGTGGTGATAATCCCAGGACAACGTGCTACTTGTCAGATGTGCGCACTGACTGGACAAAGTGGAATAGAGACCTCAGGGTTGTTATTGCTGATAAACTAAAGGTATTGGGACAGTATAACTAGAGACCAGTCATGCAAATAGCTTGCTAAGATGCATAGTTAAAATATCTTCAGTGGGAAAAAGAGGGCCCTCACCTCATTGTATAAAACGTTACTGATATTCTGTTTGGATTTTTTGGATTATAAAGTGCAGTTTTGAAACTTTTACTTTTGTAAGCCACAGATAGAGTTCATGGGAGGCAACAAAAATGTATACAGGTCATATGAGTAAGGTTATGTATTCCCCAGTGAATCTGAGGGAAAAAAGAGAGTGTATTGCAGAAAATGGAAATGGTAGAAGCATGTATGTGCACTACTGGAAAGAGCAGGGAGAAAAAATACTGTTTTCTTGTATAATATATTATAATATATTCCATGACTAGATGATGTGATAAAATTGGATGTTGTCAAAGTGAGGAAAATCAGTTGCTGTAGTACCAGAAATATGCATCGGGGGAATTTAATAAAGCCTGCACTATTTTTTTTGTGCCGACATCGTGCTGCGATGCTTACATGGCCAAGAACATATTAAGATTTTGTAAGCAGTGCTGAGCAGCGAGTACGCACGCGCAAACATGGAAAATTCTGTGGCATGCAAATCGCCTCACAAGCAGGTTAATCTCATGCAAATGAGGCAGGTAGAGTGATCCAACAACCAGAAAGGCATCTGTTCAGACCCCATGTCAGTGTTCCATAGTGTATGTGGAAAGATTCAGTGTACAGGAGTCTAGACAGACAAAAGGGGGTGTACAACTGTAGAAATGTGGACATAAATCCCCTGAAAATGTGATACCACATACACATATGAACAAAATATTATTCTGTATGTCGGACAGATTACAGGGAATAAGTTAAATTAATAATTTTTTTAAATAATTTCAGCATGTTTGCACTATGCACCACAGTGTTCAAACATGCTTAATAGAAAAAATATATAGGAAAAAAATAGTTTTATACTATATGACAGAAATGTATTATAGGACCTTGTGTGGGGTCCCTACAATGGTGCATTACTGCTGTTGCTAAGGTTACAGGGCTATGAAACATGTAGTTTCCAGGCTTTCAGCACGGATATGAATGCAGATGAGCTGGAGTTATTGAACAGCAGAAAGGAGTAATCATGTCCACATATCCCCTTTGTGTAGGCTTTTAGACCATGTTGCTGTTTATACAGGATGTGGCTGACATCAGAGGGATGTGTTCTCCCACTTCTAAACTCTTTTACGCATGTTTGTATGGCATGCCGCCCATCTGAGTGTGCTTTTAAAAAAGGATGTATTAAATTATTAATTTCGACCTTTGTATAAGCTGTGCGGTGCTGTGCGAGGTGCCACACACTGAAATAGGGCCATTAAATGATTTAAGTATATTGTAGGCAGGTGGAATGCATCACAGATAGCCTATCACACATTCTGCACCTACGGCAGAGTTGTATAAAGTATGCATACACCCTACATTCTGATTTTCCCACAATACTTTTGACCATTGGAGTACACACTTGGGACTTTTAACTGAGATAATGCTAGGGGCTGCTGCAGTTCTGCTACATCTGTATGTACTGTGCTGCTGACAATAGGCCTAGACAGAGACGAAGAAGAGTGTTCAGGCCCAGGGTTACCTTTCAGGAGCTACATGAGCTGAAGAGTGTAGAGCTCTACAGGGTGGACAGGGACATGCTATAAGAACTCACTGAGCTCTGCCTCCCTCAACTCAGACCCAGAGCCAACTAACCTGAAGTACTGGATGCCATAGATTGCACTCATGTACACATCAAGGCACCACCCAGTAAGGAGGGTAAAATCTATGTCAACCTCAAGGGGTACCACTCCATCAACTGCCAGGTCATGTGCAATGCCCAGCAGATTATCCTGAATGTGTGTGCTGGCAGCCCTGGTAGTTATCACTACTACCATATCTGGCATGCATCACAACTGTACCAGATGTTTGCTAGGGGGGGCCATCCTACACAGCCATTTACTGAGGGATGCTGGCTACGCCCTGGAACCGTGGATGATGACACCCATCGGAAATGCACACACACCCACGGAAGAACATCATAATGAGGCACACACACAAACTAGGAACATCATAGAGCATGTGTTTGGACTTCTGAAGTCATGGTTCCTGTGCCTCAATTTATCCAGCCACATGTGCACATATGTTCACAGTATGTGCTGTGCTATACAATCTGATCCTGCAGAAACAGCTGGAGCAGGATCAGCAAAGAGAAGGGATACACAGCCCCTCACCATTGCCTAGGTCACCACAGCCACAGTCATGGATGGACTCAGAGGAGGAACCCCCTGCTGATGTCCTGTAGGCAGACAGGTGTGGTCAGTATACCCTGGCTTTGGCTAAGAGACAACACATAGCACATTCACTGACAACCTAGGGGCTAACACTTTACTCCTACTCACATACATATAGTCATATGTATGCCAGGCAACCCCCACAACCTGTACCTATCCATGTATTGGCTGTGTATTGCTTGCATAAGACAGAGTCAGCCCTGAACTACAGTTATGTCAACTGCTGCATTCTCAAGGTAACTTTCTAACCTACACAATACTTGGAAGGATTAGTATGATATGGTATTGTATGTATGGATCTGCTACATTTATGCAAGTAAATATAGTGGGCTATATGGACAGAAGTAACATCGACATGGGACTACAGATACCCAGTCCACTATCATGTGTCCGTTAATATTCACTAGGCCTCATGCATGGAATATTCACTACATCAGTCAAGGGAGATGTTAAACAGTGGAGTTACATGATATTTGGACTACTGTGTATCCCAGCAGAACATATGGTGTTGCTCAGTGGTATATCAGCAGTCCAGGCAATTTTAGGGCAGTAACATAGAAATCAATCATACATTGTATGTCTTACTTAACTCAGGAATAACAACGTACATATTTATGCCGTTCATCGTGTGATGAATGACTTTTTTCTGTCTGGCAGCTTGTGTGGCTCAGTAGACTAGGGAAGTTA
>NC_056731.1:1190202109-1190277109 GCF_019279795.1 Protopterus annectens | reverse complement strand
AATAGTGCATGGAAAGGTACATTACCAAATGGCCATTGCACTCAAATATTGGTATGCTGAGGGAAGAGTACATGGAGGTTATGTGTATGTCAATTTTGGGTGACTGTGGCCTCAATTTATGACATATGATTCCTGTTTTACCACAGGGGAGACATGGTGATCTCAGGTACATTAGGTGTAAACCTGTGTGGCCAGGCCTGTGTCCCCTTGTCTATCATCCTTGAGTATGTACATCACATGTTGCAATTGATGTGCTACTTACCAGGAACATAGGTGTTACTGATGGAAATGATATTACATATATATTTGCATGGAGTTTATGGCCATAAGTATGTCAACAGGCATTTGTTCATCAATACCCTCTTGTGTGATACTGACATAACTCACAGAGTCTATGACCACTCACAGTTTGCAGGCATCAGCCAACACTGTCAGCCACAGACATTCAGTATTTGCTTGTATTGTGATTAAATAGATTCCAAGCAGTAGAGGGCCCAAGACTGAACCCTGTTGAACACTGCTGCTTACAAATCAGCCACTGGAGGTGGAGTTCCCTATTTTGAGTATGTGTCCCATCACTGAGCAACTTAGTGACCCCTATAATGATATTACCATGGATGCCTAAGTGGGTGCTTTTGTCAATGATTCCTGAGCAGGGGATAGAGTCACATGGCTTGGCTAAGTCCAAGGGGTCATATGCCCTGATGTCCCCTCACCCAGGTCCTTGGTCACTGCCTTGGACATGTCCACCACATTTAACAGCCATGATCTCCCTGTCAGAAATCCAAATGGTAAAAAAGGGCTTAGATTTTTAGGTACATACATTATTTTCATTTTTATTTTAAATAAACTTTTTTGTATGTTTTTAATAAGTTTTTAACATATGGTGTTTTTCAAGTTATTTAAAACATTTATGTTATGTGACATTTTGAGTGATGCTCTGGGTGAGGCTATTAAGTTGTTTTAATCATTCAGTAATTATTAAAGGTCACATGACTGATAATTTATTGTATTTAAGGTTTTAACTTAGTCTTGCTCACGGTTTTGAAGAAGTCCCAAACTTGATAGCGATGAAAGTGCTTACCATGTTTATTGTGGATTGTGCTTAATAAAAGCTGTGTGTTCCGAACTACGGTTGCTTATTATTCTTGGTGCCGAAGTGAACACTACATGAGCTTTTTTGTTTGGAGTCTTTTTAAGTTTCACTTACACATGCTGTGTTTTGTTTTTACAAAAGTTTAGAGAAATCCAAACTGTGTACAGTCAACTGTTTGTAGATCACATACATGTTTGCTGATCAGCTCCATGATGATTTGCCCCATGGGTGTACAGACATGGCTACTCAGGCAAATAGGTCTATAGTTTGGTGGTCAGTGGATGCACCACCTCTGTGCAAGGGGAGAGCAGTCAGCTGGGATGCAGCCAGTGGTTACAGTATGATTGCAAGCAGTTCCCAATGGTGTTAGTAATCCTTGTTAGATCCCATGTAGGATGCAGCCTGGGATGTTAGCATGTCCAATAGATGCTGTGTATCCTGCATAGAGAGGGCAGTTATGACCTGCTCTGTAGATATGGAAGGTATGGGACAGGTTGAAGGAATGTCATGTGGCACATGTGGTGGGAACAGGGGAGTGAAGTTGACTCAGAACCTGTGGGACAACAGGTTAGTTATGAGTAAAGACCCATTATATGTGGTTTCATTAAGTACAAGTTCACCGACAATTTGGGCCTGTCCTCTGAGGTTACACATGTAACTACATTATGTGTTGTGGTTCTGCTTTGCGTGGAGGTTAATTTTGTCGCATACTGTTTCTACACAATGTCACAACAACACTGTTTGTTTTAGCTGAGGAGGTTGTGCCTCCATTTTAGGGGGACACTTTCACCTCAACTGAAACACAGCAATGTCCACCTCTTATTGTATGGCCTGCTAATTGCAGTTGTCCACCAGGAAGGTTTGCTGTGCCATGAGGAGCTTGTGTTCCTCCTGTAAGGTACAGCTGAGTCAACACAGTTGTACTGCTGCTTACATAATGCATGTAGAGCTCTGTATACTTGCCTGTCCCATCTGGGGGGGGGGGGGGTGCAGTCAGGCTATGCAAACCATCCCATAGGAGGTAATAAATTGCTTTGTTGAAGTATATTTCTGTATTTTCTGCAAGGGGGGTATATCTGATAGTTTTAATGAGACTGATCTGTGGTCAGATCTCACCAGGGAGGACCTCACAGTGGGGGGCTGCAGTGGTCACCCATATTGGTAAACACATGATGTACTACATTGGCTCCCCTTGTGGAGATGTCATGCCATTGGTCAGGGCATTGCAGTTCAGGACTTGGAATAACCTTTGGGCAAGTGAGCTTCAGTACAACTAAGCAACACAGTTGGTGGTTACTTAATATCACCCCAAACCATGGTGTACTGATATAGCTTGATGGACACAAGTACATTCAAATAAGCACAACAGTTGTCTGGATTTATGGAGCTGCTTCTGTAGTTGGCAATGGCTTAAGTAGGTGCCCTTCCAGCAGTGAATAGCACCTGCAGTGTCTCCAGGAAATCAGTGTTTCACTAATTCTGGATGTGTATATATTCTTAATGGATATGTATACACCACCTGCATTACCTTGACACTGTCAGTTTGAGGTCTGAACATGTGGAATAACATGTAGTCTGGTATGGCTGTGGTGCTGTCCACAGCCTTGAACCAGGTGTCTTTGACTGCACAAATGGGGACACCTTCCAAAGAGTGGGGTTTAGTGTTGCTATTCCCAGTGTATAGCAGCATAACTGTGATGTTGTATGAAGATGGTGTTCTCATTGGAAGGTTTTCCCTCCAGACATTGCCTATAAGATGCACTGCAGGGTGTTAGCAGCCTTGGCCAGTACTCAACATCCTAGGGGTGAGAGATGAAGACCATCTGTGTGGCCCCCCCAAAGCAAATTTTGAAAAATCTGGTTGAACCCAAATCCCTCCCAAAAGGCAAAAAAACATGGGTCAGGTTCATGGATAATGGTGTAGCGTCCTACCCATACCCACATTACAGTATCTCCTTAACAAGTAATTAATAGGTACATACATTATTTTCATTTTATTTTAAATAAACTTTTGTATGTTTTTAATAAGTTTTTAACATATGGTGTTTTTCAAGTTATTTAAAACATTTATGTTATGTGACATTTTGAGTGATGCTCTGGGTGAGGCTATTAAGTTGTTTTAATCATTCAGTAATTATTAAAGGTCACATGACCGATAATTTATTGTATTTAAGGTTTTAACTTAGTCTTGCTCATGGTTTTGAAGAAGTCCCAAACTTGATAGGGATGAAAGCACTTACCATGTTTATTGTGGATTGTGCTTAATAAAAGCGGTGTGTTCCGAACTACGGTTGGTTATTATTCTTGGTGCTGAAGTGAACACTACATGAGCTTTTTTGTTTGGAGTCTTTTTTAGTTTCACTTACACATGCTGTGTTTTGTTTTTACAAAAGTTTAGAGAAATCCAAACTGTGTACAGTCAACTGTTTGTAGATCACATACATGTTTGCTGATCAGCTCCATGATGATTTGCCCCATAGGTGTACAGACATGGCTACTCAGGCAAATAGGTCTACAGTTTGGTGGTCAGTGGATGCACCACCTCTGTGCAAGGGGAGAGCAGTCAGCTGGGATGCAGCCAGTGGTTACAGTATGATTGCAAGCAGTTCCCAATGGTGTTAGTAATCCTTGTTAGATCCCATGTAGGATGCAGCCTGGGATGTTAGCATGTCCAATAGATGCTGTGTATCCTGCATAGAGAGGGCAGTTATGACCTGCTCTGTAGATATGGAAGGTATGGGACAGGTTGAAGGAATGTCATGTGGCACATGTGGTGGGGACAGGGGAGTGAAATTGACTCAGAACCAAGTGGGACAACAGGTTAGTTATGAGTACAGACCCATTATATGTGGTTTCATTAAGGCTATACTGCTCAGACAAGCTCCACGTGGGTTTACAGAGTGGTCCTAGCAGCAGGGAACTCAGAAAAGTGACTACCTTCTGGATTTAAGTATCTTTGCTTTTTTTTCACTTGAAATAGCTTCTGTAGCTTACCTTGAACTAACCTGAACTGTCTTTAACTGATTGCTGCATTATTTTAAAATCTGCACTTAAAGTTACATTTTAGTCGAATTTGATCGAAAGTTTGCTTGTTTGTTTGTTTAATTTAACTGTGGAGGCTGCCCACTAAAGTGTGCTAGCCTGTGTAACTAATTTATCACTGTTTCTGCATTTTCTGTGTGTTTCTACCAAAAAAACAAAAAAAAATCCTTGTTTTCCCACCTTCCTCGACTAGTTTAGACCAGTTTACAGGCATTGCTGTATTCTGGGCTGTGGTGTAGTTCCTGTGTTGTCCATTACCTTACTTGGATAGAAGGAAGTTTCTTTGCTCACCAGTGGGAGTGGGGAGCCTTGAGCAGCCTACCTGTCCTTGGGGGAAGTGACCTCAGCACAAGAAGCTGTAGTAATTGGTTGTTTGGGACCATTTCCAGCTCTTTTGTAGTTCACTGTTTAAAATCCGCCTCTGGGCATTTTTTTCTGGCTATACTGCTCAGACAAGCTCCACGTGGGTTTACAGAGTGGTTCTAGCAGCAGGGAACTCAGAAAAGCGACTACCTTCTGGATTTAAGTATCTTTGCTTTTTTTTCACTTGAAATAGCTTCTGTAGCTTACCTTGAACTAGCATGAACTGGTTTTTAACTGATTGCTGCATTATTTTAAAATCTGCACTTAAAGTTACATTTTAGTCGAATTTGATCGAAAGTTTGCTTGTTTGTTTGTTTAATTTAACTGTGGAGGCTGCCCACTAAAGCGTGCTAGCCTGTGTAACTAATTTATCACTGTTTCTGCATTTTCTGTGTGTTTCTACCAAAAAACAAAAACAAAAATAATTCTTGTTTTCCCGCCTTCCTCGACTAGTTTAGACCAGTTTACAGGCATTGCTGTATTCTGGGCTGTGGTGTAGTTCCTGTGTTGTCCATTACCTTACTTGGATAGAAGGAAGTTTCTTTGCTCACCAGTGGGAGTGGGGAGCCTTGAGCAGCCTACCTGTCCTTGGGGAAGTGACCTCAGCACAAGAAGCTGTAGTAATTGGTTGTTTGGGACCATTTCCAGCTCTTTTGTAGTTCACTGTTTAAAATCCGCCTCTGGGCGTCTTTTCTGGCTATACTGCTCAGACAAGCTCCATGTGGGTTTACAGAGTGGTCCTAGCAGCAGGGAACTCAGAAAAGTGACTACCTTCTGTATTTAAGTATCTTTGCTTTTTTCACTTGAAATAGCTTCTGTAGCTTACCTTGAACTAGCCTGAACTGTTTTTAACTGATTGCTGCATTATTTTAAAATCTGCACTTAAAGTTACATTTTAGTCGAATTTGATCGAAAGTTTGCTTGTTTGTTTGTTTAATTTAACTGTGGAGGCTTCCCACTAAAGTGTGCTAGCCTGTGTAACTAATTTATCACTGTTTCTGCATTTTCTGTGTGTTTCTACCGAAAAAACAAAAAAAAATCCTTGTTTTCCCGCCTTCCTCGACTAGTTTAGACCAGTTTACAGGCATTGCTGTATTCTGGGCTGTGGTGTAGTTCCTGTGTTGTCCATTACCTTACTTGGATAGAAGGAAGTTTCTTTGCTCACCACTGGGAGTGGGGAGCCTTGAGCAGCCTACCTGTCCTTGGGGGAAGTGACCTCAGCACAAGAAACTGTATTAATTGGTTGTTTGGGACCATTTCCAGCTCTTTTGTAGTTCACTGTTTAAAATCCGCCTCTGGGCGTTTTTTTCTGGCTATACTGCTCAGACAAGCTCCACGTGGGTTTACAGAGTGGTCCAAGCAGCAGGGAACTCAGAAAAGCAACTACCTTCTGGAATTAAGTATCTTTGCTTTTTTTCACTTGAAATAGCTTCTGTAGCTTACCTTGAACTCGCCTAAACTGTTTTTTAACTGATTGCTGCATTATTTTAAAATCTGCACTTAAAGTTACATTTTAGTCGAATTTGATCGAAAGTTTGCTTGTTTGTTTGTTTAATTTAACTGTGGAGGCTGCCCACTAAAGTGTGCTAGCCTGTGTAACTAATTTATCACTGTTTCTGCATTTTCTGTGTGTTTCTACCAAAAAAAACAAAAAAAAATCCTTGTTTTCCCGCCTTCCTCGACTAGTTTAGACCAGTTTACAGGCATTGCTGTATTCTGGGCTGTGGTGTAGTTCCTGTGTTGTCCATTACCCTACTTGGATAGAAGGAAGTTTCTTTGCTCACCAGTGGGAGAGGGAGCCTTGAGCAGCCTACCTGTCCTTGGGGGAAGTGACCTCAGCAGAAGAAGCTGTAGTAATTGGTTGTTTGGGACCATTTCCAGCTCTTTTGTAGTTCACTGTTTAAAATCCGCCTCTGGGCATTTTTTTCTGGCTATACTGCTCAGACAAGCTCCACGTGGGTTTACAGAGTGGTCCTAGCAGCAGGGAACTCAGAAAAGCGACTACCTTCTGGATTTAAGTATCTTTGCTTTTTTTTCACTTGAAATAGCTTCTGTAGCTTACCTTGAACTAGCCTGAACTGTTTTTTAACTGATTGCTGCATTATTTTAAAATCTGCACTTAAAGTTACATTTTAGTCGAATTTGATCGAAAGTTTGCCTGTTTGTTTGTTTAATTTAACTGTGGAGGCTGCTCACTAAAGCGTGCTAGCCTGTGTAACTAATTTATCACTGTTTCTGCATTTTCTGTGTGTTTCTACCAAAAAAACAAAAAAACAAAAAAATAATTCTTGTTTTCCCGCCTTCCTCGACTAGTTTAGACCAGTTTACAGGCATTGCTGTATTCTGGGCTGTGGTGTAGTTCCTGTGTTGTCCATTACCTTACTTGGATAGAAGGAAGTTTCTTTGCTCACCAGTGGGAGTGGGGAGCCTTGAGCAGCCTACCTGTCCTTGGGGGAAGTGACCTCAGCACAAGAAGCTGTAGTAATTGGTTGTTTGGGACCATTTCCAGCTCTTTTGTAGTTCACTGTTTAAAATCCGCCTCTGGGCGTTTTTTTCTGGCTACACTGCTCGGACAAGCTCCACGTGGGTTTACAGAGTGGTTCTAGCAGCAATGAACTCAGAAAAGCGACTACCTTCTGGATTTAAGTATCTTTGCTTTTTTTCACTTGAAATAGCTTCTGTAGCTTACCTTGAACCAGCCTGAACTGTTTTTAACTGATTGCTGCATTATTTTAAAATCTGCACTTAAAGTTACATTTTAGTCGAATTTGATCGAAAGTTTGCTTGTTTGTTTGTTTAATTTAACTGTGGAGGCTGCCCACTAAAGTGTGCTAGCCTGTGTAACTAATTTATCACTGTTTCTGCATTTTCTGTGTGTTTCTACCAAAAAAACAAAACAACAAAAAATAATCCTTGTTTTCCCGCCTTCCTCGACTAGTTTAGACCAGTTTACAGGCATTGCTGTATTCTAGGCTGTGGTGTAGTTCCTGTGTTGTCCATTACCTTACTTGGATAGAAGGAAGTTTCTTTGCTCACCAGTGGGAGTGGGGAGCCTTGAGCAGCCTACCTGTCCTTGGGGGAAGTGACCTCAGCACAAGAAGCTGTAGTAATTGGTTGTTTGGGACCATTTCCAGCTCTTTTGTAGTTCACTGTTTAAAATCCGAGTTTGCACGGCTTTGCGGTTTATGCGTATAGCGCCACCGGTTAAACTTTTTCTGGCTCCGCCAAGTCTGTTCTTCAAATTTTCCCTTAAGGAAGCTCTACTCTTAGTATAACCAGACTACTCACTGTATTATAAGCCCAGCTCTTGTTCTCAATACTTCTCTACTAAGTAAGCACTCTCGTACTAAGTAAAGCACTACATCTACTTACCACCCCTGTGAATACCCACTTTCCTTAAAGGTATACCACTCCCTTATACTATTCTAGCATGGCGAGTGGTAGATTACTGGCATTGTCTCCAGTTCAGCTGGTTAATCTGGGCATCTTGAGACAATGCTACAATTGTCTCATGTACACAGACAACACTCTCCTCCTCCCAACAAACACAAATACATGTGAGAGATGCAACTATATAGCCAAACTGGAGGCTGAACTCGCTCAACTCAGGACTGGCATGACCAGACAGGAGGAGATGGCAACCACACACACAACAATCCCAGTCCCACATAGACCTACCACAACTGCAAACCAAACACATAAAAACACAAAGACATACTCGGAGGCTCTAATAAAAAACTTACCAAAACAACAGAGGGTCCCAAAGCAGACATCCAAAAATCCACCACCTCAAAACAAAACACATGCAACACATACTTCAATAAATCAGTGTGTCAACCAATCGCAGCCCTTAAGGCCAAACACCTTGCCTGATACACTATTAATAGGTGACTCCATAGTCAGACACACTGATGTCCCACTGACCAGGCTGAACAAGGAGAAGGTGACTGTGAGCTGTCTATCGGGAGCTAGGATCCACCACATAACACACGCACTTAGGTCCCTCCAAAGCAAGTACAAATATGATTCCGTCATTGTCCATGCTGGTGTGAACGACCTGAGATGTACCTCCCTGGACTACATGAAAAGAGACATAGAGGAGCTCTCCGATTATGTAGCCCAGGCTGGTATGACCCTGACCCTGAGCAGCATCTTGCCCTCACCAAGAATGATACCACAATACAAAGACAAGATGATCAGCTTTAACAATTGGCTCAAGTACTGGTGTCATTCTAAGGGGATCCAATGTCTGTCTGCCTGGGATGATATGTTGGACAAACCATGCTGCTTCGCAAGGGATGGCTTACACCTGTCACCACTGGGCTTCCGGATATTGGCTAAGGCTCTTGCCACCCCATAGTGCCTTTTTAGGCAAGGCTCAAAAGACAAACCCACCTCCTTAGAAAACAAAAATGGAAAAAACTAAGGGTAATGCTGCTCAACGCCAGAAGTCTAAATCTCAAGATGCAGGCACTTGATGCACTCCACAGCATGGAGAACATTGACGTCTGTGCAGTAACTGAAACCTGGTTCAAGGCTCCTGAGAGCACCCCAGTGCTACCAGGCTATACCTCGTATCATGCTTTTCGGCCCCAAAACCCGGGCCGAACCACAAAGGGAGGGGGAGTGTCCATATTCATAAAGGACACCCACACACCCACAGTTAGTAGCAACACATGAAGCATCAGAGACCATACAGGTGCAACTAACCATAGGCAAAACTGCTATACAGCTAGTAGCATGTTACAGACCACCCTCCCAATCTCAAGAACCCCACTCAGCCTTCCTGAAGACATTGGAGGATATGAATGTATCACAAAATACCATCATACTGGGAGACTTCCACTACCCAAACATAGATTGGGTACATTATTCTAGCCCTAATACCCTAGCCCAAAGGTTCCTGGAATTCATAAATTCAAATGCACTGGAACAACTAGTCACCTCTCCCACTAGGGGAGATAATATACTAGACCTGATCATCACAAACATGGGAACAAAATGCTCCACACTGGAAGTATACCCCTCACTAGTGAGATCTGACCACAAACTAATCACCCTGGATATACATATCCCACCTCCACCCCCAGCACAAAAGACCACAGTGAAAAACTTCTCAAAAGCAGACTTCACTCTTCTTAAGACTGAGATGGTATCCTTTAAGCCCACTGTGCCAGTGGATACCACATCCCACAATGCCGAATCCTTCACAAATGCTTTCTATGGACATCTCCAAGAATGCATGGATCCCAAACAAATCCAAGTCCCTCTCCACCAAATGTAAGCGTCCTGTCTGGTGGACCTCAGCCATAAACAAATTGTATAACAAAGAAGGAAGCTACTGCGTCAGAGTGAAATCCCATGAAGGGAAGACATCTCTGATCAACATTAGCAGAAAACTACGTTCTCTCATAAAAACATCCAAGGCCAACTTTGAGAGAAAAATCGCTAAGGACACTAAAGATAACCACAAAGCCTTCTTCAGCTATGTTAGAAACCTGGAAACCCTCAGATATGCTCAGAGTTGGTTCACAACAACAAAAATACACTGAACCCACAGATATTGCTAACATTCTGGCTGACAGGTTCAGTGCAAATTTCGCCTCCTTCACCCCAAAAGAAGAAATACTTATCCCAGCTGAATGTAATCTCCCTGTCATCTCAGATGTCCAAGTGAGAACCGCCCTAAACAAAGCAAAAAACACAGCATCAATGGGACCTGATGGTATCCCGGGGTGCGTGTTACGTGAACTCCAAGAGGAGCTAAACCCACACATAAAAATGCTATTTAACCTTAGCCTCACTTCGGGATATGTACCTGAACACTGGCGTACAGCAACAGTGGTCCCACTCCACAAGGGGGGTGCCTCTACAGACCCTGGAAACTACCGCCCCATAAGCTTGACTAGCCTGGTCTGCAAAGCTATGGAAAGAATCATTATGGAGCTCATAAACGGAGACATAGGGGACCTACAGACACTTGACCCCACCCAGTTCGGCTTTGTAAAGGGCAGATCCTGCCTTTTAAACCTGGTTGACTTTTTTGAGAGAGTCACTAGAGCCATTGATGAGGGCAAAGCAGTCCATACAGCATACCTGGACTTGGCTAAGGCCTTCGACACAATACCCCACTCAGGCATCATAGATAAGCTAAACAGCTTAAAAGTAAACCCTTATGTCACTAGATGGGTTGCAAACTGGCTAAAGGACAGAACCCATAAAGTTAAAATCGCTGGAGCAATGTCAGACTCAAAGCCAGTTACAAGTGGTGTCCCACAGGGATCTGTCCTGTGACCCCTCTTGTTCGGCATTTATTTCTCAGATGTTAAAGCAAACATGGGAGGGCTGTGGCTGACAAAGTTCGCAGATGACTGCAAACTAGGTGCCATAGTCGATACACCAGCAGATACACACATCCTACAAAAGGCCTCACTGAAGCGGACAACTGGTGCCGTAGTCACGGCCTTAAACTAAATGCCAAAAATGTATAGTTATCCCTTTTGGAAAAATCAAAGTACCCACAAATTATCACATAGACAGCAACCCACTGAGTACAGAAAAAGTAATCAGAGACCTAGGGACCCAAGTAGACAGCGACCTCTCATTTGACACCCACGTTGCCAAAGTGGTTAGAAAAACATTCTACCTTGCACACCTCATCATGAAGGGTTTCACATCCAGATCCAAGGATGTCATTGTACCCCTATATTCCTCCCTCATCAGACCCATGATTGAGTACAATGCCCCATTTGGTATGTACCTCACCTGGCACTTGCAACAGCTGGAGAGACCACAAAAGTACCTCACCAAAAGGATCAAGGGTCTCCAACATATGTCTTATTCTGCCAGACTAAAGAAACTTCAGCTCTATTCAGTAGCATACCGCCTGCTCAGAGGTGATCTCTGCCTGATGTACAAGGCCATGTCCAATCAGGATCTGATGGACATGCTCCACCTCAAAAATCCAAATCCATCAGGACCATGAGAGCTAAAGACTTAAACCTCGGCACAAGTATGAATAGGACATGCTGGAGGGATAGATTCATAACCCAGAGGCTTCCCATGCTTTGGAACAGGATCCCAGTTCGTATTAGGCAGAGCCCCTCACTGACTCTCTTCAAGAGAAATCTTGATGAGTGGATGGGAGATCGTAAGTTTACCCCAGGGGTCACATCTGTGCCACTGCTAGACAGGGGCACAGTAAACTAATTCTATTATATAAGGGGACCTTCACTGTATCACTACTAGACAGAGGCACAGTATTCTAGATTTATTCTGTACATTTTTGTACCATTTCATGGGGTGGCAAAAGCCACATCACTATGGCTAGGCTTACAAATGCCCCAGGGCAGATAGCCTAGTACTATACTATGAAACTATGAAACTAAGTTCACCGACAATTTGGGCCTGTCCTCTGAGGTTACACTTGTAACTTCATTATGTTTTGTGGTTCTGCTTTGTGTGGAGGTTAATTTTGTCGCATACTGTTTCTACACAATGTCACAACAACACTGTTTGTTTTAGCTGAGGAGGTTGTGCCTCCATTTTAGGGGGACACCTTCACCTCAACTGAAACACAGCAATGTCCACCTCTTATTGTATGGCCTGCTAATTGCAGTTGTCTACTAGGAAGGTTTGCTGTGCCATGAGGAGCTTGTGTTCCTCCTGTAAGGTACAGCTGAGTCAACACAGTTGTACTGCTGCTTACATAATGCATGTAGAGCTCTGTATACTTGCCTGTCCCATCTGGGGTGGGGGTGCAGTCAGGCTATGCAAACCATCCCATAGGAGGTAATAAATTGCTTTGTTGAAGTATATTTCTGTATTTTCTGCAAGGGGGTATGTCTGATAGTTTTAATGAGACTGATCTGTGGTCAGATCTCACCAGGGAGGACCTCACAGTGGGGGGCTGCAGTGGTCACCCATATTGGTAAACACATGATGTACTACATTGGCTCCCCTTGTGGAGATGTCATGCCATTGGTCCAGGGCATTGCAGTTCAGGACTTGGAATAACCTTTGGGCAAGTGAGCTTCAGTACAACTAAGCAACACAGTTGGTGGTTACTTAATATCACCCCAAACCATGGTGTACTGATATAGCTTGATGGACACAAGTACATTCAAATAAGCACAACAGTTGTCTGGATTCATGGAGCTGCTTCTGTAGTTGGCAATGGCTTAAGTAGGTGCCCTTCCAGCAGTGAATAGCACCTGCAGTGTCTCCAGGAAATCAGTGTTTCACTAATTCTGGATGTGTATCTATTCTTAATGAATATGTATACACCACCTGCATTACCTTGCACACTGTCAGTTTGAGGTCTGAACATTTGGAATAACATGTAGTCTGGTATGGCTGTGGTGCTGTCCACAGCTTTGAACCAGGTGTCTTTGACTGCACAAATGTCTGCATATTCCAAGGTGGGGTCACCTTTCAAAGAGTGGGGTTTAGTGTTGCTATTCCCAGTGTGTAGCTGCATAACTGTGATGTTGTATGAAGATGGCGTTGTCATTGAAAAGTTTTCCCTCCAGACATTGCCTATAAGATGCACTGCAGGGTGTTAGCAGCCTTGGCCAGTACTCAACATCCTAGGGGTGAGAGATGAAGACCATCTGTGGCAAAGCACTGACATCTGTTGAGCAACTCATCCCAGGCAGACATGTAGTGTATCCCCTTACAATGACACCACATGCTAAGGCACTTATTGGTGTCCATCGTTTTCCATGTGTATTGAGCCATCATCCTAGATGAGGGTCAAATGTAACTGATAGCTATGGGCATACCCGTGAGAGACACAGAGTGTCTAAGCTCAGTCATGTGTCTACATACAGTCCGGTGATGTATGTCTTTAGTCGTACACACCTGCAGTATCTATGCTGTCATCATTATGTTACCTGATATTCCTTGAGTTGCAGCAGTGTGCGTGGATTGGTGTATCATGTCAACCCACAGACAACTAACTGTGACCTTTCCCATATGTAGCCTGGTGACATGGACATCAATGTGTCTCATGATGTAATCACCTATGAATAATAGGTTTGATTTTGTGATTTGCGTCAGGTGTTTGACCAGTGAGACAGTGGTGCATCCACTATTATGTGTACTGTGCTCTCCAGAAGTAGGCTTTTCTGAGGTTTGTGTTGTTTGGAAATGTGTCTGGTAAGGAGCTGTACACATGTAGGTGTGTGTGATGTGGGAGTGGGTGGTACAGGAGGTGAACTGTGCATGTTGGCAAAATGCTGATTGCCATATGTACTGACTGCTGTTTGGGACACCATGGAATCAACATTTGAAATACAGTCACATCTGTCACACATTGTGTTTGTGTGGCATAGGAGTAGGGGGTGAGGACACTTTTCACATCTCATCAGCTGTCTTTGATAGTGCTTTAGCAATACAATCATGCTTGTGTAAACGTCACAGCATGCCAGTGTTAGGCTGTGTCATGAGTCATGACAGATGTTTAAATGTAACATGCCACTTTTATGTAGGTCCCCTAATGTAACACAGCACCATACAGAGTGCCATACAATGCTTTGCCAGCCATGTGGACCTTGGATTGCCCATAATCCTGTCATTAGGCTTGGTCCCAATACCATACCTACAGATGTGACACTGTGCAAGTCCTGCAAAGTTAGGGTCATGCTGCCACACCCTTGGGGCTGACAGCCTGAAACAGTGTTTGTAGGCACTCCTTGCAGTGAAGATGTGGTAGCCTGTGCATGCACAGCAGACTTGTTCAACTTTTCTGACATTACATTGGCCTTGCAAGCGTACAATGCCTGTCAAGCAACCATACAGCAAACTGGTTGCTGTATGACAAGATGTGGGAACACAGACGTGTTCCGGGTACATAACTGTACAGTATGACATACCAAGGACATGGGGTCTACTTCAGTAGACCAAAAGTTCACTTACACAATTTTCAGTTAGCTGAGACAAAAAGGCTGACAACCGCAGAACACTGACATCCTGGAACATTGACTTCCCACTCCAGGCAAGTAACCACTTGGCCACCCTGTTGAACTTTGCACCTTACTCCCATGGTAGTGCGATCTTGAAGTTGGTATATTTATTTGGGGACATGGGCAGGTTTACTTTCCTTCAGTTTTACTATATTTTTCAGGATGAACACAGTAAATAGGACTGTCTAAAGAGATCCATGTGATATAACAGAAGTAAACAGGATATATTACTGTGCAGCTAAATTAATAACTGATAAAGTTCTACTACAAGACCAGAAGAACACAGGGTAGTGAGGGAGAGACAGGGCAGAACTTGAATACCATCATGGAAGTATTGAATAGAGAAAACTATAAAGCAACTAAGACAAGAAGTGTCAATGTTAGAAGAGTATAGAATAGGGAACAGATCAACAAAAATATTAGAAAGATAGACATGATAAAAGTAATGTTTTTGAGTTGTAGTTCCTATTGTGCATCAAATAAATCAGTCACAGATGGCTGGCCTTGTAGTAATCTTCTAAGTCAGGTATTTGTAGGTGCCTCCCTCTCTAGGACCTAACAAAACATTCCAGTCCATATTGGGCCACTGGCCTTCACTCATATATTTAGAAACCTTCTTTCTTATAGTGTCCCAGTTCTGTTTATCTATCATATGTACAAACGCTGTCCAAAATAAAGAATTATCAGGGCTAAAATCATTCTTATTGCTTGTATTCTATGACCCAGGTTTGTATGCGCTGTTTTCCATCTAGTTATCATCCTCTTTAATTCAGTCGTTAACTCATTTCATATTCCCCTAGGTGAGTCATTTGCTCTACTGGTTAACCATACTCCTAAATACTTCAGTCTATATTGTCCCCATAGATATGGAAAAAGTTTAAATAAATTATCAGAGGGACTGTAGTTTTATACTTAATGCTTAGGATTTTTCTCCATTTATCTTAAAACCTACTATTTCCCTTAAGTCTTTCAGAACCTTAGATAGTATATGTATGCCCTCTTTAGATTTGTCAAGAAAACAATGTCATCTGCAAATAAGGGCAGTTTATAAGGCTTAGCTCCTTTTTACCACCCCTGAATCTCATATTGCCTAATCTTTATGGCCAAGTGTTCTAAATATAGAGCAAACAGCAGGGGATAGAGGTTGGGGGAAGGTACTCCTGATTTGTGCCCCGTTGAATATGAAATTTTGCTTACACTCAACCATTTACTTTGACTCTTCCACAAGATCCCAAATACAAATTCTGCAGTAACTGTATCATTTTAAGTGGAAAGCCCATTCTTTTAAGTATCTGCCATAGAAAGGCCCAACTTACTCTATCAAATGTTTTTTCTGCATTTAGATCAGTGGGACCTTGTTCTTTTCTGCTTCATCCTGGATCACATTTGCCAGTAGAATATTGTCAGATGTTTGCCTGTTACTGACAAATCTGCACTGGTCTTGTTGAACAAGTCCTGGCAAGATGCACGCTATTCTGTTTGCTAAAATCAAAGCAAAGGTTTTTTAGTCATAATCTAACAGTGCTTTTGATCGTTACGATCCAGGTAGTGAAGGATCATTGTCTTCCTTAGGGATTATTGATATCATACCACCAAGACGTTGGTATTTTTTTCATGTTTATAATAGGACTGAACAGTTCTACCAAATTATGTTTCAATTGGAATACTGTTCAACCTCGGTGTTTTCCCAATTGCTTGTTTTTTGAGTTTGTCTGCTATCTCCTCACCTGTTATAGCGCTAAGTAATGTCTCCTCTTGCATGAGTCTAGGTAGCTCCATTCCCTTTATGAACGTCTTTAGTCTACCTTTCCAGTTTTCTCTTTCCCAGGTATTGGCATACAGATCCCTATAAAACCCACAAATACCTTGCTGATTTGCACTAGGTCTCTTGTTGATTTGTCTTGCCTTGAGTGTCTAATCTTAATGATATACCTTGCCACCTTCTCCTGCTTTAGTTTATATGCAAATATTCTTTGGAGCCTGGGAGTATTTGAGATGTACCTCAATTTTAATGCTGTGAGCTGTTTTTCTATTTTGTCTTCTATGCTTTGATTCCATTTTCTTTTAATGCTGCTAGTTCATTTTCTTCCTCTGTCTTTAGATTCTTTCCCTTGTGTAATATTTTAATTCTTTCCAGAATGGCTTTCTGTATCTTTACTCTATTCTCCCTGTCTACTTTCTCCTGTTCTTGTAGTTTCAGCCTAGTCTTTGTTTCATCCCATTTGTCTGTGTCCTTTTCTTCCTGTGTATCCACTGCCTCAAGCATCTGATCTGGAAGCTTCGTAAGAAACTGTTTTTACTATAATTGTTTGCCAGCTTGCCCCATCTCTCTGCATCTTTTTAGGGAGATAAGAGTATGATTGTTTAGTTAAACTTTTATAAGTGAAATAAATTAGCCTTGGGTGTATTACTACCAGTGACATCAAGTGCCAGTGTTCATCTGAAATATACAGCCTATCTCTTCCAGATAAGGTACCCCATCTTCCTGCTTACATACATACATACATACATACACACATACATAAATATAAATATTTCAAGCACAGGCATTAATGCGCTTCTAGCTTGCCAATATACCAAAACACTTGTTCCCATAATAAGTGTCCAGACTGTTCTTAAAAATATCTAAACTAGTACTTGCTTTAATGTAATTTGGTAGTCTGTTCCATGTATCAGCTACTCTGTCAGAGAACCAATTAGTACACTTCTCATTCCTATAGAATCTTCTACATAGGTTGTCTGATGATTCTCTAGTACTTTTTGATAACCTCAAACATTCCCAGAGGTAGTTGTCACTAAATGCCTTATATACCTGAATAAGACCCCTCTTAGATATCTGTAAGAGACACTGTAAAAGTTCAAGATATTTTAGTCTTTCATAATAACTTAAATTTTCATATCGATGGATGCCCTTGGTATATTTCTGCTGTACTCTTTCCAGTTTACTCATGCTTGTTTTCTTATAGGGTTTCCATATTGTTATTCCATACTCAAGGTTGGGTCTAATGTAACTAACAAACAATGATGTCATTATTTTTTACTTCTAAGACTTTATAAATCTTTTTATACAACATATAATTCTATAACTGTCATTAACCAATTGGTTGATATGATTAGAAAAACTCATAGCTGAAGCTAATCATATACAGAGGTCCTTAAATGAGTCTGCAGTTTCAATCACTGTGTGCTGTATTAAATATTTACCTTTCAGTTTATGTCTCCCAAATCTCATATGCTTAGTTTTTGATGTATTTATCAGCATATTATCTGTGCCAAAATGGTCAGTTTAGTCACATTATTTTGCAGATATGACTTATCTCTAACACATATAATTAGTTTACTCAATTACAGGTCGTCTGCATATAGACTGTAGAACACCTTTGATGAAAAAGCTAGGTCTGAAAGATACAATCTAAACAAGTAAGGGCCTAGGACAGAGACCTGTGGGACACCTTGACTGTAACCAAGGATTTCACCTGTCCAGTTGCTGTGTGATACTTGCCATGTCCTATTTGTAAGCCATGCAGCTATCCATCTTATCAAGGGTACATCAATACCTAATTGTACTAATTTATTGATCGGTGTTTTGTGTATGACCCTATCAAATGCTGAAGTTAAATCTATATAAATTACATCACAGCACAATTTTTCATTCATAGCTGTTATTATATTGTTATAGAACACCATGTTACAGGTGGTAATAGATCTGTTTTCAACATATGCATGCTGATATACGGTTTCAAATCCCAACCTATCCAGTTCTGACAATAACTTATCTAATATTACCTTCTCCATTATTTTTGCACAACATGAAAGTAGACTATATGACTCTGTGTTTGTCCTACTTCCCTTTTCCTTAAAGACAGGTTTAATAAGCGGATGTCTCCAATCTTGAGGAATCTCTGCATATTTATATGAGCCAGTGAATAATAGATATAATGGTACCAAAACCTCTTGATGAAGTGTTCTCAGGTCATTGTTACTAATTCGGTCTCCTCCCTGTGCTTTGTTTGGATCCAGTTTGTGCAATTCTTTTTCAATATAATCTAATTTGATTTCCATATCTGGGGTTACCTGGATGTCACTAGGACAACTTATCACCCCTTTAGTGAAGCCAAACATTTTTGCATAATATTTTATAAATATATCTATAATCTGTTGTGTCTGAGAATACATTTTGGATTCTGTACACAGTTTATCAATTTGTGTCTCTTTACTCCTTCCACATCTTATGCATCTATAAAAAGGTTTCCTATTATGCTCAATATCTTTATATACATTTTCTTCAAATTTTTCTTGATCTTGTCTCACACTATGCTTAGTCTGTTTGTCCAGCTTGTTTATTTCAGTTGTCAAAGTTGTAGTTAGACCTGTCTTCTATTTCTTATATTTTTTGTCTCTCTCCATAAGGAGATATTTTGTTCTTATGGAAATATATCTCCCTGATGTTGTATGCCTAGATCCTGATGTTAAACATTTTTTTGATTTTTTGCACTCAATTTCTCTTTCAAAACTTTCCATATTCCATCTGCAGTTTTTCCACGTAACATTTCACTCCATTTAGTTTTACATCATGACTGTTTTGCTTCCATATAATCTGCAATTAACCTTCTGTACATTGGTTTAGATTTCAGTTTGGCAAAATTATCTGGCAACAAATTAATCTTTGTAACTACATGATCACTGTACATCAACAGTGGTAAACCTTGACTTGAAGTAACAGTAATTTCTTTAGGAACACAAACAATGTCTAGTATGTTCCATCCCTGGAAAGTTTTTTTACAATCTGAATCAATTGTCGTTCCTGAATATGCGCTGAGAATAATTTCCTTACTAACGTTGTTGAATCAATATTATTCCACTCTATTTCTGGTAAATTTAAGACCCCAGCAAATATTATTCTTCCCTCCTGTGTTTCATGCAAGAAATGTATTAATTCCTCTAGGTCATCTGCACTTGACTTTGGTAGTCTATGGACCGCAACAATTGTTATATGTTCCAGGGTTGTCTTCATTGTCACAGTTACACAGTCTATAGTTAAGCAATAACCGACGACATTGGTGTGGCATATTAAGATTTACCCATGGTTGGTGTGGTTTAATCACAAGGGCGAAGCCTGAGTGATTAAATAAAGCCAACTGTGAGTAAATCTTAATATACAACCAAAAAAGAGAACTGAGCAGCAAAAAAGCACTAAGAAACACAGCAACTCACTCAGTGACACTCCCTGGGTCCAATAAAGGCAGACAGTTCACCAGTATCACACTGAAGTCTTCTGGATAAAAACAAAGTAGTTTATTCCAGTACAAACACGAAAATCACAGGTTCCAAAACACATATTAAGTGCTTTCATTCCTCCCAAGGGAACTTCTTCAGAATAACTACTGTTTGACTGTTCTACACTTTTATACTCTCCAATAGTTTAATTGACAAAGCATTCTATAATCACTTCACTCACATTTAAAGGCATAGTCTAAACAACTGCACCAAGTATAAAATACACTCACTGCATTCTGAAATATTTACAGATAAAAAACTGTGTACATAGAAATAAAATAAAATAAAATTGCATTGAATTAACCATGTCACAGTAACAAAGCCCTCCTTTTGAGAGCAAGAAACCTGGAGGAGTACCAGCATCTAAATTCAGCTGCCACGTCAATTCTTTATACTCAAGAGAAGTTTCCCAGTCCCCTCCCCTTTCTGGAAGGCATACAGTTTCCAACACCCAAAACTTGAACTTGGCTTGCTTGCAAGTTAAAGTGTGTTTGTATAAAGCGTTTATTTCTTTTTGCTTATTAATCTCATAGGAATATTCATATATCCGTTGTTCCAACTTTCTCTCGGTCTTCCCAATGTAGTATGATGGACATTGTATGCAATATGCTATATATACTACTCCTGTTGTATTACAGTTGTAGTATCCTTTCCCTACCAATGTTCTTAAATTGTCTCCAATGCATAAATCTTCCTTATTTTATATATATATATATATATATATATATATATATATATATATATATATATATATACACACACACACACACACACACACACACACACACACACACACACACACACACACACACACACACACACACACACACACACAATGGGCACAAGCCCCACATTTGTAAGCACCATGTTTGTTTTTCCCTGGTTTTTGATCTATCACCCTTTCAAAAATATTTTTTTAAATTTGGGCCCCTTTTATATCCAAATTTTAAGGTCATAGCAAACGCATCCAGACTATTGGGCATTCTGGAAAACAATTCCCAATATTTTATAATAATTTCTTTGACTTTCTTAGTGTCTGAATGGTACTCTATAGGGACCTGTGGAGAATATAGTGAATTTTATTACCTACATTAACAATACCACTAGTTTCCTTTCCTTTACCCACAACGTGGATACAGAGGAAATCCACTACTTGAATGTAAAAATTAGAAAAAAAATAGATATATGAGCAAGTATATATCCACATTGTATTGTAAAGAAAACTTTTCCAACTCATATCTGCATTTCCAGAGTGGGCATCCGCTTATGCAAAAAAAGAACATAATAGCGGGGCAGATAGTAAGAGCCACACGCATGACCACTTACATGGAGGACTTAATTAAAGAGTTGAATTATATTGGACAACTATTCATAGACAGGGGATACCCACTGGATTTAATTAAAGTAATCAAGGAGGAAATTTTGACTAATTGGGGTAAAAAATATATACCACCTTTTGGGACATAATATGCTGCAAGCAGTTCAACAATACGATCCACAAATGGAACATACGGGTAATAAAGAGGAATTATTTATGGCTATAGAGTACCATTCAGATACTAAGAAAGTCAAGGAAACTATTATAAAATATTGGGAACTGTTTTCCAGAATGCCCAATAGTCTGCATATGTTTGCTAAGACCTTAAAATTCAGATATAAAAGTGGCCCAAATGTAAAAAATATTTCTGAAAGGGAGCTAGATCAAAAACCAGAGAGAAACAAACATGATACTTACAAATTTGGAGCTTGTGCCCAGTGTGCATATGTTTGTTTGTCTTTTTCAGCTTTTCCCAGTTAGGGGTTGCCACAGCGGAACTCTGGTCCGCTAATGATTGGCAGTCAATTTTTATGGTGCCGAGTTGCCAGCCTGATGCACAACCTTCAGTGAAGGCACGCCCATTCACGCATGTCTTTCGGAGGTCACTTGACCACGGGGAGGACATGCAGACTCCACACAGAAGGCTCTCCAACCGAGAATCGAGATATATATATATATATATATATATATATATATATATATATATATATATATATATATATAAAGTAAGGAAGATTTATGAATTGGAGACAATTTAAGAACATTGGGAAGACAGAGAGGAAAGTTGAAACAATGGATTTATGAACATTCCTATGAGATTAATAAGCAAAAAGAAATAAACGCTTTATACAAACACACTTTAACTTGCAAGCAAGCCAAGTTCAAGTTTTGGGTGTTGGAAAAAGTATGCCTTCCAGAAAAGGGAGGGGACTGGGAGACTTCTCTTGAGTATAAAGAACTGATGTGGCAGCTGAATTTTGATGCTGGTACTCCACCAGGTTTAAATGGATATATTTCACTAGTTCCTGCTCTCAAAAGGAGGGCTTTATTACTGTGACATGGTTAATTCAATGCAATTTTATTTTATTTTCTGTGTACACAGTTTTTTATCTGTAAATATTTCAGAATATAGTGAGTGTATTTTATACTTGGTGCAGTTTTTTAGACTATGCCTTTAAAATGTGAGTGAAGTGATTATTGAATGACTTTGTCAATTAAACTATGAGAGAGTATACAAGTGTAGAGCAATCAAACAGTAGTTATTCTGAAGAAGTTCCCTTGTGAGGAATGAAAGTGCTTAATCTTTGTTTTGGAACCTGTGATTTTGGTGTTTGTACTGGAATAAACTACTTTGTTTTTATCCAGAAGACTTCAGTGTGTTACTGGTGAAGTGTCTGGTGAACTGTCTACCTTTATTAGACCCAGTGAGTGTCACTGAGTGGGTTGCTGTGTTTCTTAAATCTTTATATACCACACCATGGAGTCAGTTATTGCTATTATACAATTACATTATTTAAAAAAAAATACTTGCGTTTCTTAAATAATATCTTTGTATAATGGTGCCGTGCTGTCCTTCCACAGCTGGTACATGTCCTGTTGCCTTTTTTGATGTACTGTGCATGCGTATGGGACTTGCATTCCCATTACATCAGTGCTTTGGAAAGGATGCAATGGAGAAAAGAAGGTGTCTGTTGCTGCTTTTCTTTTCTTTTTTTTTTTTTTAAATTAAAAAAATGTTTAGGACAGTTTAGGGGCAGGAGAGAGACAGACTGGAGGAAATACAAGGAAAATCAGGTATGTGTCTTTAGTTTTGAATAGCGTACCTGATTTTCCTAGTATTTTCTCCGTCTTGTCTCTCTGCTATGTCCAGAGTCTGGATTTAAGATTTTTTTTATTTATTTTTGTAAAAAAAGTTAAAAGTTACAGTGTATACTAATGGAAAAAAGTCTGGGCGACTGGACCTTTTTCCATTGGTATATGCTCAGATTTACAATTGGGCTGACCAATCAGTGTGCTCGTGTTAGAATATTAATGACCAGTCATTGTATAATATTGGTGTTATCACTGGATATATAATAATCACAGGTCTCATAACTATCTTTAATCCTTATCATAACACCTCCACCTAATTTTTTTGTTAGAATGTTTGTTAGAGCAAAAACATTTATACCCTGACAGAACTGGTTTCCAGTCATTGTTCTTTAACCATGTTTCACAAACAATAACAACATCAATCTTGTGGGAACATAGCAAATTTTCAGTAAAAAAAACTTTATTATTAATGCTCCTAGCATTAACAACTATCAGAGAAGCATCACATGCTGCTATCTGTGAACTGTTAAATTTTTGACTTGGCAAAAATCCTACCTAGTGTTTGTCAAATACTGTAAAATATCTGCTGAAAAAATTCTCTTCCCTGGTCTTGACAAATGCACACCATCCTGTCTGAACACAGGTGTGCCCAAAACTAGGCTTGGATGCTCTACACATTTCCATTTTTTAAAACAGGACATTTTTCCATGTAGGTATTTACCCAAAACATCATTTCAGTCACAGTGACCTGACTATCCTTTCTAAAAGTGATTTGTGAAAAATATGCCCTAACACCAGTACAAGCTATACTATTTAAGAGGGCTGTCAGTTCCCTACTAACAGTCAGAGAATCCTTGCGGATGACATCATTTGCACTGACATGAATAAAAAAGGATCAGTACTTCCTTTCATTAAGGTGTTCCAAGGCTTGTCTCACATCTTCTATTTTTTCCTCCTGGCAAGCATAACACTTTTCGATGTTCATTATCTACCCTGCAGATACAAGTATCGGTTCCTCTAATAACTGAATTCCCAATTACAACAATATCTTTGCTGGCCAGCTAAGGTTCATAGGTGTGTTCTAGGCTAATGGCCCTGCAGCCTTTACAAGCCTAGCCCATAGAAGTGCCCTGGCATCATGCCACCTGATGTTAGTTCCCAGTGCCTCTATTAAGTAGAGCCACTGGAGTGATCCCCGGGGTGAACTTTCTATTTCCCATCCACTCATCAAGATTTATCTTGAAGAGGGACAGCGGGGTGCTCTGCTTGACATGTATGGGACGTCTTTTCCAGAGCATGGCCAGTCTCTAGGTGAGGAACCTGTCCCTCCAGCATGTTCTGTTGATTGTGGTAATGAGGCTGAGGTCTCTGGAGTGTGTGGTACGGTGGGATTGGGATTTCTTTAGATGCAGCATTTCTAACAGAGCTGGGTCAGACATGGCTTTGTAAGTAGGAGATATGAGACAGAGAATAACTGGAGTATTTTGAGTCTATTCATGTAGGACATATGTTTAATGCTTAGGATCCTCGTCGTGAGGTACTTCTGTGGCCTCTCCAACTGTTGCAGGTGTCTAGTGAGGTACATGCCAAATGGGGCATTGTACTCTATGATTGGTCTAATGAGGGAAGAGTAGAGAGAGACTATGACCTCTTTCTTCCTGGATGCAAAACCCTTGGTAATGAGATGTGCCACACAGAAGGACTTTCTGACCACAGTGGCAATTTGGTGGTCGAAGGATAGGTTACTGTCAACCTGCATCCCGAGATCTCTTATAATGCCTTCAGTGTTCAGTGGGCTCCCATCGATGTGGTAATTAGTGGGAACTGAGCTTTTACCAAAGGGGATGATGATGCATTTTCTGGTGTTAAGCTTAAGGCCATGGTTTTGATACCAGTCATTGTGTCAGTGAGTCCTTTCTGTAGGATGTCTGCATCACTTGGGGAGTTAATAATGGGTCCGAGCTTGCAATCATCTGTGAACTTGGTCAGCCAGAGTCCCTTTGTGTTGGCCTGGACTTCTGAGAAGTAGATGCCAAACAGGAGAGGACCCACTGTGGGACTCCACTCGTGACTGGTCAGCAGTCTGACTTGGAGTCTGCTACTTTCGCACTGTGTGTTCTATCTGTGAGCCAATTTGCAAACCACATAGTGATATTGGGGTTGATGCCTAGTTTGGTGAGTTTATCAATAATTCTTGAGTGAGGAATGGTATCAAAGGCCTTGGCCCAAGCAAGGTAGGCTGTATGCACTGCCTTACCTTCATCCACAGCCCTGGTGACTGACTCAAAGAAGTCAACCAGGCTGAGCAGGCATGATCCCCCTTTCTCAAAGCCAAATTGCATCGGGTCTAGAGTTTGGAGATTTCCTATATCTTTGTTAATCAGGTGCATGATGATGCACTCCATAGCTTTACATATCAGACTTGTCAGGCTAATGGGGCAATAATTCCCAGGGTCTGTAGTCGCTCCCTGTTTATGGAGAGGGATGACTTTAGCAGTGTGCCATTCGGTATGGACAAAGCCTGAGGTGAGGCTGTAACTGAACAGGGCACACAGATGTGGTGCCAGTTAGCTTTGTAGTTTATGTAGAACACAGCCAAGGATATTATTAGGTCTCATGAAAGCTGTATTCTTGGCCTTGGACAATGCATCTTTAACCTGTGCTGCAATAATGCTGGGTGCCTGGCATTCTTCTGGTATTGTGACTAGTCCTTTGGGGGGGAGGTAAAGTTGGCACTGAATCTGTCAGCCAGTATGTTGGCAATATCTGTTGGCTCAGTATAGGAGGTACCATTGTGCAGTAACTCAGAGCAAATCTGGGTATTGCTGTGGAGGTTCTTTATATAGCTATAGAAAGCTTTGTGATTGTTTTTAGTATTTGCCATAATTCTGCTTTCATAGCTGGCTTTAGAGGATTTGATGAGGGATCTCAACTTTTTGTTGAGGCTAATAAGGTTTTTTTTTTCCAGTCGTGGGACTTCACCTTTTTATGCAACAGTTTCTTCCTTCTGTTGTAGAGTTTATTAATGGCAGGGGACCACCAGATTGGCTTCCTTTTTTAAATGAGAGTGTCTTGGTTCTGTTGAATATGGCTAGTTCCATGCATTTATGTATGTGTTCGTACAGTGCATTGGTGTATGATTCGGCAGTCATGCAGCTATTTTCCATTGGCATGGATGCCGTGAAGTTAGCCACCTCTGTTTTTAGGAGTCCAAAGTCAGCTTTGGAGAAGTTTTTCAAGGTGGTTACCTTTGCGGGGTGTGTGGGTGAGATGTGGATTTCCATGGTGATTAGTTTATGGTCAGATCTGACCATGGTGGGATTAACTATTGGTGTAGAGCAACGGTGGCTCATGTTAGTAATAACCAGGTCAAGGATGTTGCTTCCTCTAGTGGGGAAACTCCAAAAACACCACTCCACATACCAACTCACCAAAGAAAGAAAAACACACACTGAACAACTGGAGAAACAATCACCATCCACTTTTACTGTGTTCCTAGTACTTCGGCATCAAGCCTTCCAGGGAATAATCATGCACAAGAATGGTGTACTTTATATACATTTCACTACATTCATTACTCAATTCAATTATATACTAATTGATCAATTAATCAGTGAGTCAAAAAAATTAAAATCTAAAGTGCATCCTGAGCAGTAAAGTGCTTCAGAAACATTCAAAGTACATCAAAACATATAAAGTGCAGCCCCTTACATTCCTATTGCATTTAACATTATAATTTAAGAAGTTAATACAAAAGCACTTATGCATTGTTAGATTAACAAATACTAAAACATTTTACCCTACAATGGTTGTTCAGTTCATCAATGAGTCAAGAAAATTTAAATCTAAAGTGCATCCAGAGCAAGTAAAATGCTTCAGAAACATTAAGTGCATCAAAAAACTTTCAAAATGCAAGTTCATACAAAAGCACTTGTACATCTCTGGATTAACAAATACTAAAACATTTTGCCCTTCAATAATTGATCAGCCAGTGAGTCAAGAAAATTTAAATCTAAAGTGCATTCTGGGCAATTAAAGTGCTTTAGAAACATTTAAAGTGCATCAAAAAACTTTTAAAATGCAACTCCTTACATTCCTATTGGATTGAACTTAATAGTTTAAGAAGTTCTTGCCAATGTACCTCTATATCTTTAGATTAACAAATGCTTAAATATTTTACCCTGTTCATATAAGTCATTCATCCTATATGTCTATGCATTTATAAAATAATGCATACCGAAACATTTCATCCTATACATGTAAATCTAACTCCATATTAAGCCCATGGAGCCACAAAGTTCCAAAATTAATAATATATCTACTTTCCATCCTTAACAAAATGCGCCCATATTCCATGTCTTGTACTGCATAAGGTTTGTTTAAAACAGAAAAAAAATAAACTGCTAGTGTTACCATTGTGAACAGTGTGGAAATGCTGGGCCACAGGATTATTAAGCCTAACATGCCGCACATTCCCTAAATGCTCCATAATTCTTCTCACCATTCTTCTGGTTTGGCCTATATACCACTTTACAGGTAGACAATCACATCCAATGTCATAAACAACCCCACTGGTACTGCAATTGTAAGATCCCAGGGCAATGAACTTCTTTCCATTAATCAAAGTACCTAAAATGGCCTGGATGGTGCAGTGGTGCAGCGGAAGCATTGCTGTCTCCCAGCAAGAGGTTCTCTAGTTCGATTCTTGGCTGGGGTGCCTTCTGTGTGGAGTCTGCATGTCCTCCCTGCATTCGTGTGGGTTTCCTCCAGGTGCTCTGTTTTCCTCCCACCTTCAAAGACATGCATTTGGAGCATTTCTCCCCTGGCCTCTGCTGAAAATTGGTTTTGTTCCAAGTTGGACTTTCCCGGTTAACAAATGTTAAATAAATGTTATTGACTTTGTCACACTTTGCACCTTCCACATCTAAAGGTGCCTGCTGTGTTAGAACCAGTTTCCATCCTACTTACCCTACTGTTTAATAATTCCTTCAGGTTGTGAAATCTACTATGAGAAAAAAACATCCCTGCCCTTGAAAATGTTGCTCACTTCCTCATCCTGCTGTATAATAGGCCAAAACCTGTGCACTAATGCCTTCAATGTAGCTGAAAAAGGGGAAAATTTGTTAACAAAAATATATCATCCTTGCCCACTTTATGATAATCTCCACGCCCATGATATATTGCATGACTCCATACTCTCCGACCAGCAATTTGCTTTCTCACTTTTTCCTCAGCCCTATTTAACACTTGGCTAGAATACCCTCTCTTCGCCAACTTGCATCTAAAAATGTTAAATTCCCCATCCAATGTGGTTCTGTCATGAACATTGTCACTAATGTGCTTGAATTCTCCATAAGGGAGAGAATCAAGTAAATGTTCTGGATGCATGCTGTCTGCACTCAAAACATTATTAACTGCTGTTTCCTTATAAAATGGTTTAAAAGACACTAGCTTGTCTTTATCCACAAAGAACTCCAAATCTAGAAACTATCTTATGTCTATGAGGTTGATAGGATACTGTTTTGCCATACTGATTCTGATTTAGTTCCAACATGAACTGTTCAAAAATACTAAACTCCCCTCTATATATAAAAAACAAATCATCAATATAGCGTTTGAAAACTATAACATTTTCCAAAAAATATCTATAAATAAATAAACACAGCTCTCCTCAAAGAAACCCATAAAAATTATGGCATAAGATGGGGCAAAAGATGCCCCCATAGCAGTTCCTGTTCTCTGTAGAAAAAAATTGTCCTCAAAACTAAATACATTGTGTGTCAGTGCAAACTCCAACAGCTGTAACATATAACTTGTTCTGGGACCTTCCCCCAATAGTCTGGCTACTGCTTCGAGACCTCACCGATGAGAAATATTGGTATACAAGGACTTAACATCAACAGTTGCCCAGAAAAGAAATCCTCTTGCCACTCAGTACCTCCCAAAGTGTCTGTGAGCTCTTTACCATTTCTAATGTGTGAAGGGACTCACTTCAAATGCTCTTTTAACTGTGCATCCAGAAAAATGCCAATATTCTGGAGATACCCCCCCACCCCTGACACTATGGGTCTCCCAGGGGGATTTGTTAAGTCCTTGTGTACCTTGGGAATGGCATAAAACTTAGCCATTCTAGATATTTTACATGTAACTTTTTGACATCAGTGGTGGAAAAAATCTGTCTCTCTCCCTTTTCAAGAAATTCCAGCAACAAGTCATTATATGCATCCAGAACATTTGACTGCACCTGTTGATAAACACCAAGTTCCTGCAACAATTCCTTCACCATATTGTTGTATTTCACTCTAGACATTATTACCCAATTGCCCCACCTTATCTGCCTGTGCAAAAACATAATCTTTATTCAAGCTTCTTAACTGCCTAAATGCATTCTGTTCATGCTTTTTTCAAGTTATGGGACTTATAACTGTCATAAAACTTTATATTCAACTTGCAACTGTTAGTATAACACCTTCTCAAAATTTATTATGGCTGAGACAGTTCTAGGCAGATAAAAAGTGCTAACATAAGGAACCTTAGGAATACTACATTTTCCATAGCCAGTGTAATATGAAAAACCATCCCCAACACTGTCCCTGTTACTTTCAAGCTCCTGTTCATAAGCAAAAATATCCACTAACTCATTTTCATGTGGTGACAAATCTAGCAATGGTTCCTCATCCTCATCAATGCTGCACATTACATTACCATTTGCATTTTCTGAATTTGTTTTAGAAAAAAATGCCTTTAGATGTAGTTTGTGACAAAAAGCACATATTTCTAATATTGTCTGCCAAGGCTGGAAAATATGTTGGCACAGATTTCATTCCTATCAAAAGTAAACTATACATGTTATCATCTAACTGCAAATCTAATAGATTAATAATATTTAACATGTCACTTTGACTCACTGAATGTGAACTATTTACATTATTCAGGACATACCTGTTATTATGTTCCTCATTGCATGTGACAACATCATTAATAATGTAAAGTCCAAAATGTCCAATTCACTGATTTTCTTCATTTCTTCCTGTTCTGCCACCTCCGGTTGCGCTTGCTTTTCGATTGCTATGGGCTCACTCTCTGACCACTGCTCTGCTCGCCCTGTTGGACACCTCCTTCACTCATTTTCTCAAACAAAACACTTTTTCTGCTGTTGATGCTACTGCTTGCTTCTGTCGATGAAAAGGATGACTCTCGCGAACTCTGAGACCTCATAGCCGTATTTTGTAAGGTGGAACTACTCTGCCTAGGTTTTCTCTGCCACTGAAAGATGAGGTTGTTCCTATAATCATGATCATCTCTGTCCAGTTTACTGCATTTCCTTTCAAGTATTTCAGCCTCAACTTTGCCCACTCTCCCATGAATGTCCTTCATTTTATTATTAAATATGGCAGTTGTAGTTTCCCGCTTAAGCTCGTCCTGCAGCTCCAAAATTGAATTTCTTACTTGTTCATACAGTCTATCTTTACGTTTGACAAGTACTTTAAGCCACCCTAAAGTACACTGTAAAGAGATATTTTTCCACTCCTCAAATAAATCAGCTTCAGCGTCAGAAAATTCAGAAACTGGAAGTTTGTCCACCCTTAAACCCCAAGGGGTTAAATTCAGGCTGATATATTTCTCCAGCAACCGGGTATCATAATATAAAGACACCTCCTTTACAAGCAAACATTCTAGTCTCTCATATCTGGTTGCCTGCTGGTCTCCCAGTCCATTACAAGACCACAAATTGTAAGCAGCCACCTTCTCATCCCTTTCTCTCCACGTTTCTGTATATGAAAGAAAGATAGTTACTGAATTGGACATGGAATTGAATATGTCTCCACCAACCAAAGCTCCAGTAACTGACATGCTGTCAGAAAACTCCAAAAACACCACTCCATGAACCAACTCACCAAAGAAAGAAAAAAACGCCATCTACTTTTACTGCGTTCCTAGTACTTCGGCATCAAGCCTTCCAGGGAATAATCATGCACAAGAATGGTGTACTTTATATACATTTCACTACATTCATTATTCAATTCAGTTATACAATAATTGATCAATTAATCAGTGAGTCAAAAAAATTAAAATCTAAAGTGCATCCGGAGCAGTAAAGTGCTTTAGAAACAATTAAAGTACATCAAAACATATCAAGTGCAACCCCCTTACATTCCTTTTGCATTTAACATTATAATTTAAGAAGTTCATACAAAAGCACTTATGCATCGTTAGATTAACAAATACTAAAACATTTTACCCTACAATGGTTGTTCAGTTAATCAATGAGTCAAGAAAATTTAAATCTAAAGTGCATCCTGAGCAATTAAAATGCTTCAGAAACATTTAAAGTGCATCAAAAAACTTTTACCACTTTACAATTGCAATACCAGTGGGGTTGTTTATGACATTGGATGTGATTGTCTACCTGTAAAGTGGTATATAGGCCTAACCAGACGAATGGTGAAAAGAATTATGGAGCATTTAGGGAATGTGCGGCATGTTAGGCTTAATAATCCTGTGGCCCAGCATTTCCACGCTGTTCACAATGGTAACACTAGCAGTATATATTTTTTCTGTTTTAAACAAACCTTATGCAATACAAGACATGAAATATGGGCACATTTTGTTAAGGATGGAAAGTAGATATATTATTAATTTTGGAACTTTGTGGCCACATGGGCTTGATATGGAGTTAGATTTACATGTATAGGATGAACTGTTTCAGTATGCATTATTTTGTAAATGCATAGACATATAGGATGAATGATTTATATGTATAGGGTAAAATATTTAAATATTTAAGCATTTGTTAATCTATAGGTGCATTGGCATGAACTGTTTAAACTATTAAGTTAAACAGGAATGTAAGGGGTTGCATTTTAAAAGTTTTTTGATGCACTTTAAATGTTTCTGAAGCACTTTAATTGCTCAGGATGCACTTTAGATTTAAATTTTCTTGACTCACTGACTAATTGATCAACTATTGTAGGGCAAAATGTTTTAGTATTTAATAATCTAGAGATATATAAATGCTTTTGTATGAACTTGCATTTTAAAAGTTTTTTGATGCACTTTAAATGTTTCTGAAGCATTTTAATTGCTCAGGATGCACTTTAGATTTAAATTTTCTTGAGTCATTGATTAACTGATCAACCATTGTAGGGCAAAATGTTTTAGTATTTGTTAATCTAACGATGCATAAGTGCTTTTGTATTAACTTCTTAAATTATAATGTTAAATGCAATAGGAATGTAAGGGGTTGCACTTTGAATGTTTCTGAAGCACTTTACTGCTCAGGATGCACTTTAGATTTTAATTTTTTGACTCACTGATTAATTGATCAATTATTGTATAATTGAATTGAATAATGAATATAGTGAAATGTATATAAAGTACACCATTCTTGTGCATGATTATTCCCTGGAAGGCTTGATGCTGAAGTACTAGGAACACAGTAAGAGTGGATGGTGACCATTTCTCCAGTTGTTCAGTGTGTTTTTTCTTCCTCTAGTGGGGGTCAGAATGAACTGGTCCAGGGCATTGGAATTGATGGATTCCAGGAAGCATTTGGCCAGTGTATTAGTGCTTGAGTAGTTTTCCCGGTTGATGGAGGGGTAGTTGAAGTCTCCTAGTGAGAGAGTGCTGGGTTGGACCTTGATAGAGTCCAGGGTGCTTAGGAACATGGAGTGAGAGTCTAGGGACATGGTTGGAGATCTATAGCAGGCTATGACCTGGGTCACCATCTTACCTAATGTTAGTTGTACCTGAAGTATCTCAGATGTGGTATGCTGGGCTACTAGTCTGGACGTGTGCATATCCTTTATGAATATGGAGACACCACTGCCTTTGGAGCTTCAGTCTATGTTTTGGGGCTGAAAGTTGTGGAATGAGTTATAGCCTGGTAGCACAGGGGTGCTTTCTGCCGCTTTAAACCAGGTCTCCGTTACAGCACAAATGTCGATGTTCTCCATTTTTAGGAGTGCTTCGAGTGAGTGCATCTTGAGATTTAGACTTCTAGCATGGAGAAGCATGACTCTCAGATTGCATTTATTTTTAGTTGTTACGGTGGTAATTTGGTCTTTGGAACACCGCCTATAAAAAGGCACTACAGGGGTGGCGAGAGCCTTAGCCAGTACCCGGAAACCCAGGGGGTGACATATGCAGGCCATCTCTGGCAAAGCATCGAGCTCTGTCAGTCATGTCATCCCAAGCAGACAAATACTGGATACCCTTAGAATGTCACCAGAAACTTAACTAATTGTTGAAGTGAATAATTTTTTGTTTGCACTGCGGTATCATTCTGGGTGACGGTATGATACTGCTCAGGTTAGTGTCATACCTGGCTGGGCCACATAATCTGAGAGCTCCACCTTGTCTCTTTTCATGTAGTCTAGGGAGGTCCATCTGAGTTCATTCACAGCCACATGGACAATGACAGAGTCATAGTTGTACTTGTTATGGAGTGACCTGAATGCATGTGTTATGTGTCAGATTCTGGCACCTGATAGCTGACTGTTACCTTCTCCTTATTCAACCCAGTGAGTGGGACATCTCTGTGCCTCACTATTGAGTTACCTATGATTAGTTTATTGGGCGAGGTGTTTAGCCTTAGGGGCTTAGATTGAGGGGCACACTGTGGAAGTGAGCTATGTGTCCTCTGGTTTCTGCTGTGTTGTGGTAGTCGAGTGCATTTCTGTCTTGGAGGTCTCTGCTGTTTGGGTAAATTTCTATCGAGAGCCTCCGCAAAGGCGGGTGTGTGCTTTATGTTTTTATGTGAGAGCTGTGATAGTGGGAGTTCTGGAGGGCTATCTGTTCCATGTGGTGTGGTGCAGGTGTTGACCTTCTCCTCTTGACCAGCTAGTCAGGTCATGGCTGGAGAGTGCATAGCTTCCAATTTGGTGATATAAGTGCATCTCTCACCAGTCTGAGTGTTGGGAGGTAAAAGGAGAGGGTTGTCTGTGTACATGAGGCAGTTTCTACACTGCCTCAGAATGCCCAAGTGCACCAGGTTAATAGGAGAAAGTACAGGGAACTGCCCTTTAATCATGCCAGGAGGGGTGGTCATAACTACTAAGTACTGGAGCTATTTCCGCAAAGAATGACTAGTGGTGATGGCACTTAGGTGTGCTACAATAATTGCTACAAAAACCTGCTGAAGTGTAAAGTGATTAGGCTGCTTGAAGTGCAAGAGAGAAAGAACTAGCAAGATCTAAGGGAAAACTGTAGAGCAGACTTTCTGGCACCAGTAATAGTTTACCTCAGCTTGGAGCCACTGCACTGAGCTTAAACAAGTGCAAACCCGTGCAAATGCGGGCTTTTAAACCAGAACGTTGAAAGGGATGGAAAAACTGCACAACAGCCAATAAACTACAATTTCTGGGCTATAAACCACTTTTCTTGTGGTAGATAGGCTAGCTAGTGTTTACCACTCCCACTGATAAGCTAGAAGGCTTCCCTCCAACACAGAAAGGCTTGGCGGGGGGGCTCCGAAACTTACAAACAGTCCTGGATACAGCAAATCTGTATCAGGACTAGACTAGTTACAGAAATGATGGGAAACAAGTGCAAATGTGGGATTTTAAATCAGAAAGTTGAAAGGGATGGGAAAACTGCCCATATGGACAAATAAACTACATTTTCTGGGCCAGAAACCACTCATCTTGTGGTAGATAGACTACTGTGTGCTTACCACTCCCACTGATAAGCTAGAAGGCTTCCCTCCAACACAGAAAGGTTTGGGGGCTCAGAAGCTTACAAACATTCCTGTATACAGCAGATCTGTATCTGGACTAGACTAGTTACAGGAAAGATGGGAAACAAGCACAAATGTGGGCTTTTACACCAGAAAGTTGAAAGGGATGGAAAAACTGCCCAAATGGCCTATAAACTACAATATCTGGGCCAAAAACTACTCCTCTTGTGGTAGATAGGCTACCTAGTGCTTACCATTCCCACTGATAAGCTAGAAGGCTTCCTGCCAACACAGAATGGCTTGTGGGGTCTCAGAAGCTTACAAACAGTCATGGATACAGCAAATCTGTATCTGGACTAGACTTCTAATACAGTAATATCTGCTCTATCTGTTGTTATGAAGGCTAGATCTTCATCACCATTAGTCTTATTAATCAGACTGTTTTCACTGTGTATTAAATTCTCATCCAGCTGGTATTGTAAATCCACAGCTTGAGCCATGTAGTCAACATCTGTCTTTCTCTTCTTTTTTCTAACAGTAATGTTCTTCAATCCTTCCACATTCAATTTTGATTTCTTCCTTTTCACCTGCCCCTTGCCTCTTTTTTCTACCTTATCTTGTAAAAATGAAGCATTTTTCTGTAGACTGAAGGTTTTCTGATAGAAAAATATTATCATTCCCTGCAGCCTGTGTGTTACATAACAAAGCACTGTCTTTTTTGGTATGTATTCTCTTTCCTTTACAGTTATTAATCAGTTTATTTTTCTTCCTTGTTATTTGTTGTGAACTTTTTCCATTCTTTCTTTTTTTTTTTTTGTTTCCTTCTAAAAATACTGGATCCTCGGATTGCTGAATACTTGGGTCAAGAATTCCAAAGTAGTCAGAGGCATCATCTTGTTTCATAGGGGTTGAATGCTCTTTGCAGACAATGCATCATTTCCTAAATGTGTTGTATTTGTTCTATGCCTAACATTATTTATTTCACCAGTCCAGTCATTAATATATGAAACAACAGTTTTTGCAAGCCATACCAATTGCACAAGTGCAATCACCATAATTAAATCTAGATTTACTTCTAACAATGGTAGGCAAATCATCCAACTTTTGACACAAGGAACACAGATCAATGTTATCAGCTGTTACGTTTAAATATGTATAGCATGTATTACAGTGTACAAGATATTTGTGCATTATTAAATTGTTAACTGCATAATCATTTAAGGAATCCATATTCAGCTTCTAATGAATAAAATATTATAAAAGAAAAGACTAATCAGAATCAGTAACCACAGAATTCAAACAGAACTTAAATCAACGTCTGTGACAAAAAAATCACATGCGCAATATACAACTAAATAGTAAAGTAAGTACAGTAAAGTTGTTACAACCATACAAATTCTGCACGCCAGACAAAAGTTGTAATTTCTTTACATCGTGCGCAGTAGCTGTTGCTCATTATCACTCGCAGTCGCACTTCTTTTTAACAGTAAAGATTGATAAATCACAAACCAAGGTAGGATTGTTTAGATATGCTCAGGAAAGTGTAGGCTCTCTCTGCCACAGCTCTGCACCTAGATTTAACCGCTCATTTCATTTACTCGTTTTTCCCAGGAATTTTCCCTCTGGTAAGGCTTCATTTTTTTCCTCAGGTCTCCACTTATGGCCCTTTTATCCATTATCACATCCCAGTCCCTTTGTTACTGATAAGCCCAACTGATATTCAACTAAATCTCTAAAAATCCCCTTCAGTTCTTGTTTTTTAGTTTTTGGCAGCAGGTACAATTTTCCCTGAGCCACTCTTTTTATTTTTCTAGCAGCCCCTTAGTATCCAATACCTGAATACCTGCCACAGTTGTCTGCTTTTTGCTTTTCCACCTCAATGTGGGCACTACTGTGCATCACTGTCAACACTCCCCTCCTGCCTGTAGTAGCCTTGACAAAATATCCTTCTCCTGCCATCTTTTCAAGAAAGCTACTCATTCAGTCTTTTCAAATGTGTTTCCTGCAGCATCACTACACTTACATTTAACCTGTTTAAATAGTGCAGCACTTTTTACTTTTTGTCTCCTCCACAAGCCCACTGACATTCCAAATAGCTATTCTAAGTGATGTAACATGATGTAATTACTACACCTCTGTCTAACAATTCCTGTTTAATGTAACTCTCCAGATTCACTTTATTTTTTTCCATAACCCTGTTGTGCTGTTTAATCCTATTTGGTAGACTTCTGACACTAGTTAGCTTTTGTGTACCCATAATTTTGATTCCCTCATGAAACAAAAATGCTCAAGCAGCCAAGGTATATAACTATGTACAAGTCTCTTTGCTCCACGACTAACATCTTCTTTTGATACTTTCCTACTGCTAAGAGCGAATGCTCTTTGATGGTGCTTTTGCATTGTGATATCATAAAAAAATCCCTCTCTCCCTCCTGTTTAAATCCCATATTGTCCTCTGTATCCTCATGTATTAACTTAATATGGTACTGTTAATTCTCTATCAATAAGTATCCATTCCACTTCCCTGTCACCTCATACCATCAACTCCTTAATCTCCCATTTCTCAGATGGCTCACATCTTTATAAGCTCATAGATTGAAGAGGTCTTTCTTGCCACTGCTAAAGATAACCCATTCCTAAATGTGTCACTTTTGAATGGTTTTGCCATTTTTAGTCTCTATCTCTTGATGCAGAGTCTGAACACTATGAGATTAAACTTTTCTCATAACTACTGATTCTACTTTTCTTAGCATAGTGCCACCCATTCCCCATACTCTTTCTGTGGATATATAGTGACTGTCAAAAAGTTAGAAGTTTGATAAAACAAATGAACACAGTAATTAGGACTCTCCATAGTGATTCATGCAATATAACAAAAGTAAATAGGATACATTACTGTGCAGCCAAATTAATAACAGATAAAGTCCTACCATAAGAACACAGGGTAGTAAGGGAAAGGATGGGGAGAAATCAAATGCCATCATGGAAGCACTGAACAGAGAAAACTATAAAGCAATTAAGACAAGAGGTGTCACTGTTAGAAGCATATAGAAGGGTGGAACAGGTCAACAAAAATACTCAGAGAGATAGATGTGATAAAAGCAATGCACAGGATTATAACGGATCAGGATTTATCATGCACTATGGCAAATAATAAACTAAAAATATCAACACAGGCAGAAAAGCTTAGAAGACACACACATAAATATAAAGGAAAAGTACAAAATAAGCAATTTATTGATGACCCAAAAAAGTTTTGTAGAGAGTTGGGAAACAAGGTAAAAGGAATTGAAAGACCACCAAAAAAAGAAGAAATAGATACATTTTGGAGAAATATTTATGAAGATCCTGTGGAACATAACAAAGATACTAAATGGATAGAAGAAGTAAAAGAAGGAATAAAAAGTTCAAATGTACAAGATGTGAAGTGGGATGATGTACCGGCCAGAGAGAGATTGAAACAAAGTTAAGAAAAGCCTCTAACTGAAAATCCCAGGCTCAGATGCAGTACCTAACTTCTGGTTAAAAGTATTAACATCTTTGCATATAGATTTAGCCATGATTAAGAACTATTTATATGCATACCCCGAACAACAGGGAAAACAATCCTCCTACTTAAGAGTGAACCTGCAAGCTAACCTAAAAATTGTAGACCAATAACTTGCCTTCCGACGATGTATAAGCCATACACTGGAATTGCTGCCAACAGACTTTATAGTCATTTCGAAGAAAACTCAATTATGGCAATAGAACAAAAGGGTAATAAAAGAAAGTCACATGGAACAAAGGATCATTTGTTGTTAAAGTCATAGTGGAGAACTGAAAAAAATGGGAAGAATCTAACTATGGCATGGATAGACTAAAAAAAAGCATTTGACAGTGTCCCACACTCATGGATAAAAGAGTGCATAAAAATGTATAAGATACACCCTGCACTGATAAACTACATCACAGCAACCATGAAACAGTGGCAAACCACTCTGCAGTTAAGTCATGATAAAGACATATTATTATTCCAGGGATAAAAATCCAAAGGGGGATATTCCAGGGTGACTCTCTGTCACCCCTGCTCTTTTGTCTTGCCCTTAACCCATTAAGCTGTCTACTTAACAGCTTAGGCCATGGCTATAATTTGGCTTCCAGAAAGCAACAAAGCGTAAAGACTTCTCATCTTCTCTTTGTCAATGATTTAAAACTGTATAGGTCATCAGATGAGGAACTGAAAGCACAGCTGCAAGTAGTCAAAACTTTTTCACATGGTATAAGAATGTCATTTGGTTTTGATAAACATGCAAAAGCTACCTTTAAATCAGGAAAGCTGCAGCACCAAGAAAACATCAGTTTGGGACAAGAATGTTTTATGAAAGAGCTTGAGCAAGAGAGAGTGTATAAATATTTGGGAACTGATGAAGGATAAAACTCAGTAAGGAATATTTTAGAAGACTTAAATTAATCCTTAATACAATGCTGACATCTAGGAAGAAAGTTTAAGCCATAAACCAATTTGCTCTTCCTGTCCTAACTTACAAATTTGGAGTGATTGACTGGCCCCAAAAGGTGTTGTATAGATTAGAGAGGAAAACAAGAAGGATGCTTCATGCTCATCAAATGATTTATAAAAATCACTATATACCAAGATTATATATTCCCCATTCCGAAGGAGGTATAGGCCTCCTTGAAATTGATTGCATGTATAGATCTTCAGTCGTGGGACTGTATACATTATTTGCTGACTTCACAAGACCCAGACATAGTGAAAGTTTTGAAACATTAGGAGAATAAATCTAAGATGACTTCCCTTCTTAGTCTAGCAGAAGCATATCGGCGTCAAGTGGAAATCAAACCAGAATAAATAAAAATGAGGCAGTGATTGAATGTGCCAAAAAAACAAAAGAAAGAATATAAAGTGAAGGATCAGAAGAGAAGGCAAGAAATGTGGAAAATGCATAAATATAGTTGCAAGTATAGAAAACTCCTGGAACAACCTCATATTGATCAGGATTGAACACAGGAATGGTTAAGGAGAGACGAATTCAAACCAAAAGATGAAAGATTAATATTGGTGGCCTAAGATAGTCGACTACGTTGGTTTCCAAAGTCCATTGAACATGAGGGAGAAACAAGCAAATATAGGTTTTGTAAAACAGAATTGGAAACAGTTGCACACCTTGTTGCTGGTTGTGACATACTAATGGCAGAAGGACTGTAGACTGAAAGGCATAATAATGTGTCAAGACTGTTGCACTGGGGATTGTGCAAACATTATAATACTAAAGTAGCTGAAAAACACTGGAAACATGAGCCACAAAGCATCATAGAAAATGATGAAGTCTACAGCACGTCGGATCACCCATCACCAAAAGTTCAAAAGAAAGATGAGAGAAAACCAGATATAGTGGTCCATGAAAAGAAGACAAAAGTAGCATTGATCATTGAAATTGCTACACCCAGTGACTACAGTGTCTTGCGTACAGAGAGACACAAAATCATAAAATATCAGGATTTACAGGCAGAAATTAGAGCAATGTGGAAGAAAGATACCCAGACAGTTCCAATAGTAGTAGGAACAACAGGTCTTATAAAAAAATAATCTACAATCATATTTAGATATGTTACCGATACATGTAACTATGTACGCATTGCAGAAGGAGTCATTACTGGGCACAATGCGGGTGCTGCGAAGAGCACTTCTGGCTGACATCAAAGATTGAAACAATACTAATTTCATGAACTTTAATTATACTTTAATTTAGGAATAGGCTCCATTCCCATTATGGTATTAGAAACCGAAAAGATTTGGAGAAATTAAAAAGCAAATCCATTTAGTCACAATTCTATCTTTTTAACTTATGAGTATCCTAACTTACTACCTTCTAAAGTTTAGCTATGGATTATTAAATATAATCTTTTAGACTTCTTAACATGGAAATTGTAACCCTGCTTGACATTTTACAATTGCAATTATTATGTGCTTTGGAGTGTTCTGTTTGGTTGTCTACTTGAGTTTAGCGATATGACCCCAACCCTTGAACCCTAGTTATTTTGTAAGAAGCTGCATGTGTTCACTAGCATCCTCTTCTAAACTTAGGCTGTTGTTAATTCATTGTTAATTCTTCAAAGCACATTGTTCATAAAGCATTTACAGATGTGAGCTTGTCACTGGCTGAAACATTTATATTACTTCACTTTAAAGCACACCCACCCTCACTGATATAAACCTGAAAAACTCCTCTCTGTTGATAAATAATATTATAAATCATCCCTCACCACCATGCACAGTCTTTTCTCCTGTACTGTGTTACTAATTTGTGTTATGGTTCGCTATATCTGCTTAACAGATTCTTTTATACTGGACCATTGTCACTGCTTTTTAAAAGTGCTTTCAAGAACTCGCATCTCTCCCCCTAACCCAAGCTACTTTTGTTACTTGGCTATCGGTTAATAACACATGCTCTAGTGGCTTGAAACAGACTTGCTGGCCATGATGTGGCTGTGAAATTTTCTTACAAGACTGAATGTCATAAACAAATAACCCTCTTGCACGGTAATTAACTAAGAACAGCCAATACTGTCTTGACTGTAGGATACTTCCATGCTTGAATAAATAAATGTTCAAAACGTACTATGAGGTCAAGTAATGTTACTTAGTCATTTTCTTCATCTAGCCTTCTTCTTCTAGGCCCATCTTTAACACTTGAGGCAAAGTTGGAAGCCTTCTGTGGGCCCATATCTTGTTTAAAGTTAATTTTTACTGCTGTCATGGTCTCAGTCAGTGGTGTCACTTACTACTTGTATGGGCTGGCTGCTTCTATACTGGGCTGCATGTCGTTCCACCATTTTCTGTCTCTCACCCATCAGTTGTCTGAAGACTGGGAGTGGTTTGAGTGACCACTTTTTGTTTGATGTATTCTTCTTTTCCACCCCCTTTCCTGTCTTCTTCCCTGCCATCTCTGGGCCACACATCCTAGTTTATTTGAAGTGGTCTAGAACCTCCTGGGCCTGGGCTGTATCAATGAAAGTCTTTGATTTTCCACCTCACCCAAAGGAGACTTAGTAGGTGAGTAAAAAATTCTGGCATTTAAACACAGTTGGACATAACTAACTATTCAAGAGTTGTGAGGGGAAATAAACTTTCTGCACCCTTTCCATGAGTGGTTCTCTTGCCAGCCCCATCCATTTATCAAATGTCTCTATCACCAATTGCCAACAATCTTTACCCTTCAATTCTTCAAGTACATGCACCAGATGAAAGTTCTCCCTTCTTTCCCTGTCTTCCAACTCCAAGAACCTTTCTTCCATCTTCTCAAAAACTGCTTACAAATTATGAAGCTTCTTCTTTGTTTCCTCCTCCCTTACCTTTAGTGTTTCTTAGTTTTCTCTCTGAGTTGATAGTGTGGACTCTTATTTTCTGCATTTTTTTTATAATTTTTTAATGCAATCCAACAGTTAGTCTTTGAATATAATTGATCAGCCTTCTGTCCGAGATCCACCTTGTTTTTGTTTTTAGGTAGAAAGTTGCTAGATATGTATTGCCCACCTGAAATTTTCTCTTTTTAGGCATTCAGTTTAGTTGGCACTTTGCTTTTGGCACACTGCACTTAGGACTTTAATACTGACTAATGGGAGTGTCTAGGAGTAGCTCATCTAAGATCAGCCTTACTCACACCGTGCATGCCGGAAGTCCTGTTATCATATATCTTGATTCATTAATGATTTGATTTTATTACCCTTTTCCTAAATCTGATTGCTAAGTAGTGCTTTTCTGTTACATATGAATTTTTTTCATGAGTTTGATTTACATTACTTTTTGTCTTAGCACAAAAGTGAAAGTGCTTTCCTGTTGCTGGACAAGTATTTTAAGAGGAAATGCCTTCACAGTTAATCTCTGGGATTTGAAGCAAACATGTTTTGTCTGCTGCATAAGCTTTCTTTAAGGTCTGTTTCTCAGCCTACAGGTCATTACAGGTCATTGCATTTATGTTATAATTATGTTTCTGTTCAATTTCATTGGCTGTTCCTCAGACATCTTTAGTGACCTGTTATATTCTAAGAAGACTTTTAATGTAAGGGCAGATTCTACAAAAGCTTTTCTTTTAGTTTTATAGCACATAACTGTTTATCTTGGTTTTAATTTAATTTGTCAGTATGTGTAAAAGTGTAGTTCTTAAGCCATTATCTTCAGTCTGGTCTTACACATGTCACATTTCAGTGGTCTGTGGGAATGCTTTCCTTGAAATTGCAAGTTTTAAACTGTATTTTTCTTTGGCATGAATTGGTTGGAGAGTTAGAAATGTGAGTATTTATCCACTTCAGTTACCCAGATATTGTATATATTGTATACATTGCATATCTGTTCATATCGCATATGTAAAATCTTAACTTTAAGTCTGGTATCCCATTTGTAGATAATGCAGTCACAGAATTCGTAGAAGCTAGCATCCACTTGTGCCAATTTGGACTGAATACAGTTTACCCACAGTTACAGGACTGGATATTACATTAGTATTTTCATAATACTGATAAAATAACTTGTTTAGAGATAAATATATTTTTAGAGAATCCAATATGAGAAGTTAAAATTAGCTGTCCTATACACATATCACGAGGCAAACTTCCCAAACACCTGCTGAACTTCAAGTGAAAATCACTAAAACATTTTTTTCATGCCTCTTTTTATTAGAATCAAATAGGGACATACAATTAAGACAGAAAGCACAAAGCAAAAAAGTAACAACTTGTGGGTAGTATAGGGACATAGAACAATAAATATGTCACAGCACCAAAATTTCTCAAGTTATTGGTGAAATGAAACATACTAGTAGATGAATCTGCAGATGACTGTAATCACAGCCTGTATGATAATCAGCAATCATGATGTCTTGTTCTTGTATACTAAGGTAACTACGCACTGGATATCAAGCACATAAATGGTATAACTAATGCAACCAATCAAATAGTATTAACTCAGTAAATGATTAGGTGTGACACAAATATAAAGAATAGAAAATGTTTATCAACCATATACCTTCTTATCTCATCCCTTAATTGTCTGTAATGTAAGATTGTCTCATTAGGGTAACATAATCTAGTCAGCTCTTTCCCCTACATGCAGTCGAGCTGTATCTACCATTGGGTAGCTATTACATTGGATATTATGCTACATTGGGTATTTTTTTCTATCCTGTTGTCTGATATGTGGCTGTAATTGTGTAATGATTGTAGGAAGTAATTTTGCCATTCTGATCAGTGCATTTCCAAAATCTGAATATGGTGGCTCATAGTGAAGAGGTTATCATTCTGATCCATTGTAGGCAGGTGTAGGTCAGCTGCATGTTGTGCTGTGGTGTAATTAAGATCCAAAAAGGGAGATCTAGGTCATGGGGTAAGGGCATTTAGCTGCCCATCTTATCCTTTCTTATAGCCCATGCCCACAAAGTAGCAACCTTACTGCACTCCCATATCATATGTAAGTAGTTGATGGGTTGTGCTCCACACCTTCAGAATTTCTGGTTGCCCACTTTTGCCCACTTTTCTCTTGTACTTGAATCTATAAGAGGAGAGCCCACATCTTCAGTATTTCAGGTTGTTCACCTTTGCCCACTTTTCCCTGGTTCTTAAATCTATCAGGGGACAGCCCACATCTTTAGCATTTCAGGTTGCCCACTTTCCCTGATTCTTGAATCTATCAGGGGAGAGTTGCCGAGTATGTATAAGTGAACCGTATATGGGGCTGGAGCTTGGTGTTGGCATAAGTTTTAGGATTTACTCCCATTTTTCCTCTGGCAACATACAATGTAACATTCTGTAGCAATAACTCCAGATTTGTTGTATTAGGTCTGGTCTGTTGTAGGAGATGCAAGCATACAAGGATTGTAGCTTGGGGTGGGGGTCTGAACACAGTTATAAATAGATGAGCATTTAAACAGTAAATATACTGAGTTACCACATATAATGGCCCTTAAATGTAAATATTGCTGCTTTGGTAAGTGTGAAGAGGGGGTATCTACTTTATATGTATGACATGGCTAATCAAACAATTGCAGCCAGTAACAGTTCACAGTTTTAATTACTTATACTTAACATTTTTTTTTTATTCATGGTGCTTTATGTTGCTTTTAGAATTGTGTTTTGGTATGTGTTTGATCAAGGCAACATGGAAGCTGTAGTATAGTTCCAAATATTGCTGAAGTAAATCCCCTTGTCTATGCAATCACTCTACCACACAACTTTGTCAGCAGGTTTCACCTGACTGTTGGCCCAAATCCAGGAACCTAACCATATTGAATTATTTACCTTCTTAACATCAATTTATTTACAAATACGCTTCTCAATCCAAAAATCAAAGCCTCCTGGGTTATACATTTTGTTTGAGGTTGTATGAATTACGTCTCTACTGCTTAAAAGAGGTAGATGTAGTTCAGCTTCAAACCACGTGTTTAGCTTTACATCTCACACTAAAATATTGCAGCCAGCTGAGGCAATCCCATAAACCTCTATGGTTGGGAATCCCATCCCCCGCCTTATTAATAGTTTTATTTTTATATTATATTTTATATATTATATGGTTATAAATCTTATTGCTTAAAACTCTAGGTCTTTGGCCTTGCTACAGGAAGTCACAAAGCTTTTGCTGGATTTTGGCATTCACTTTAGCTGCTGTCATGTGGAGTATCTCTTACACTGTGAAGTAGGTTTTAGAAAGAAGGAGCATTTTGATAACTTGGATCCTTGGGGAAAAAAAACAGAATGATTAGGTTCTTCCAGGCACTAATTTGAGAATTAAGAAATGCCAGTAAGGTTCTACTGCTTGCTTCTAAAATATTATCTATTTTCATAGTGAAATGAATGCACATGTATATACACTGCATTGTGATGCCAAATGGGCAGAATAGCCATTTCTCTAATTGAGCTTTGGCTAACTTGGTGAGTTGGAACTATTGTGATTTCAGGTGGTTAACAACAGACTATTTAGCAAACTGATCAAGGCTCCCTAAAATGTGGGTTAGGGCTATGTGGATGTTTTCTACCCAAATTACGCAGTCATCTGCAAACCATAAAGATAATATATATATTATATTCGAAATATACTGAACCTTGTATGAAAACATTTAACCTGTAGATATATATCCAACACATATATCATTAGAATAAATTGGTATGGGGAGAGATTTCTATAGGCGTGAGAGCAAGCCATTGGTGTTTTTCTTGTTGCAGGATGGGTATATAGGAGTTTATATTTCCTCGCAAACACTTCAGAGAACCCAAATTCGCCCATGATATCCCCCATGAAAGATTATTCCAATGAACTGAATGCGTTTTGTAAATCCGATAGTGCTGTAACTGCATCTCTTTTTTTTCCCTTCACTATTGCTTGTAGGCTTAACCATAACTGTACTAAATTGGGTTTACCCACTCTACCATTTATAAAGACTTAATGGGTAGGGGTGATACATTTTGCACTGGGGTATTCTAACCTCTGGTTGACCAAGGTCTTGGCATAAATTCTAATTTCAATGTAAAGGAGGAAGATGGGTCTGTAATTGGTTAGGTAGGTTTTTATTGCTGAAAGACTTTGGGAATAATAGCTTACATTCCAGTGCAGATTTCTGACATTCACCCTTAAGTTCCATTTGCCTATAAATATGGCATAGGGGTCTGACTGGACCTTACCAAATGTCTTATAAAATCTATAAACAGTTCACCTAAGCCTGGGGCTTAATCCATTGACATGAATTGTATTGCCCACCATATTTCATCTTTACTGATAGGAGCCTTTACTTTTACCATACATTCTGTGGGGATCTTTAACCCCAGGGATTTAATATATTCTCTATGGGTGAAAGTTATGCTGCGCTACTCATGTTTTGGTGTTTGTTGAAGCTCAGTTTGAAATAACTTGTTAATTTCCCATATAGCTGTAGTGATCTCACCCAATCCTGCCATTTCTTGGCCCAGTAACATAGTTTGTATTGTTCCTATTTAGAATGAAACATATCAAATTGCAAAGCTTTATGCTGATTTTTTTTTTTAAGCCAGTAATTTTCCACGTACCATTATGTCTTGGCACTGCGACAATATTCCCGCTCTAGTTGCACTTGTCTCATGCCTGTTTCTTCCATCTTCATCTGTTCACCAAGTTGCTCCTCCCCAGCTGTTAACTGGCACCACTTCCTAAGGCTAACTTTGAAATTAACCTAAGACTGTGTCATATTGCCTTGTTTCACATTAATTTTGGCCCAGAAAATATTCCTCCATATATGCAATGTTCCTTTTTTGCCTTTGTCCTTAAGTCAAAGAAAATCTTACCTCCATAACTATGTAGGTTTTCCATGGGTATCAAGATGTACTGAAATAAATATAAGGTTATCTGAAAATGCTGAAGATATAATATGCCTTTGTTCAGTCTTGTAAAATTATCATGTGATAGCTTTCTGGGGGAGCAGTATTCAAACACATGTACATCTCCCATTTTCTGACTGCATTTTTCTCTTTTGAGCTTAAAGTGCCTGCATGTTTGGGTTGTATTTGCTATACTTGATTTTGAGTTAAGCTTACAACAGTTCCTGCTCCCCTTCCAGTCAATATTTACATTATTGCTTAGGATCCCAGCTAACTACTCATCATCCAGTATTCATGACGATGGATTTTGATCAAGCTACAGAAAGTCTTTCTTCACGTCTATCATGGCTTGGACACATTGGAAGCTGCAGAATGAGTCAAGGAGGCCTCTGTGAGTCCCTGTAGTTGTAGTGACTAAAGCTTAGAGATGAAGTTCCAGCTCTGAGTCACAGGCTATCTCAGTGAAATCAGAGCATCACACATAATTAATGCTGTTTCCTGTAACATATCCCTGTCATATTTCCTAATCCATAAATATTTAACTAATTCTCCATTGATCTAGAAAAGCTATTCCAGGCAACTGGCCTCCCAATCCCCCAGTAACATGTATTTTACATTAACTATAGCATCTTGTTACACTGTCATACTCTGTACCACACAGCACATTCTTACATGTCAAAATGAGTATTTAAGTCTTCAAACATTTTACATCTAATGAATTCACTTGCCCAAAATGTTTCTATGAGGAAACACAACGTTACATGCTTCACATTCCCTTTCCTTTAACCCTGTTTCACTCATTTGTACACTATTCCCTATAGGCTATCACTGAACCCTTTTGAATTATTCAGTACCCCTTCCCATTCTTTTGCCTCCACAAAACTGTCATATTCATTTATAATTCTGTATATACAGGCTGCCTTCACTTCTTGCCATTGATGGGGCTCTGAAAAGTCCTTTCCAGATCAGTGTAGACTTGTTAGCTAAGATTTGTGTGAAGTATGGTAGACTGAGGGATGGCTGTGTATCCTTATTATAATTTATGACAGGATGTAAAGTCACACCATGTGACTTAAAATGATGTCATAGAACTGGTTTTGCATGAAATATAGCAGTCCAGAGTTACACACTTATTACTTGGTCTGTTGACATTAATGGCACCTGTCCAAACTAAGCAGTAGTGAAATAACAAGCAACTTGTGTTTCAGCACTAGCCGTATTGCTAGTATATTGCTGACTCATATTGAGCAAGAGGGTCCTTTAAAAGGTATCCTTATTCAAATCTTATCCCAGTTCTAGTTCTGAGACAAAATTATTCAAGCAAACCTTATAATTCAAAAGTAATTACTTATTTTTTTCTTTAATAACTCTGAGCTTACCCGTGTAAGGGATTCATTTTAAAGTTTTGTATTTCTTATTTATCCATTGTCGCATCAAAAAAACTTGAATTAATTCTGGCCTTCTTAACTGGTTTTATTATTAACTTGTATATACAGGAAAGAAAATTATGAATATTCACATTTTGCAGCTAATATGGGAGGCTTTTAACTCTGTATTGACAGTAGTACTGAAACACTTGTGTTATTTGTTTGCTACCAGAGGGAGGAACGGGAAAGGAAAAGTAAATCAAGCAACAAAAATATTTAGGGAAGGGGAATTTTAGTCAGTTTTGATGACATGAATCCTAGGCTCTGCTAACTTGAGGGTAAGCAAAACAAAGCAATGTGATTAGGCTTGTTTGAAAGTGCAGATCTGACAGAAAATACTGGTTGCATTATTCAGATGACAGATTTACAGCTGAAAAAAGAAAAACAGAAAGGTTTATGGGGACTACAGTTGGAGGCATATAGTCCCACTATACCAAAATAAGAATGGGGTACTGCCTGGTGAGTTTGGATTGGCTAGTCTGTCATCCATGGTGGAAAAGTAATAGGAATCAACACCACAGAATGAAAAGTGGGTTTTCTTGAAGGTTTTCAAGAGGCATAGGATATATATCAGATGATTTGTTTTTAGTTATTATATTTTACAGGCTGTCTAAGACCCCCAGTTAAGACTCTAACAAGAGACCTCAGACTCATCTATCATCCATATTCTCATTTGCCCTAAGTGGAGTTATGTATAACAATGTCCTATTACTCCAGAACCATCATCTGTACTGGCTGATGTCCTTCCATTTCACTGTTGCAATATTCATTACATTAATGATCCCCTGCCAAGGGCGATTCAACGTCCGGCTAGTATACCAAAGCCTTAAGGTTGTTTTAAGGTACACCACATGTCACATGTATTCTTCTTGCATAGCATAGGGCATAAAGCTGACTTCTAGACATACCATCCTCAGAACTTCTTTGCCACCAGTCTGAACACCATCACTTGATTACTGGTCTGAATGCCTGTTCTGTTGCTGGTTCCCACAGCCATTGCTGGACATGTATCCCGAGGCGAGTGAATGCTCAAAGGTTTGGCTGGCATTATTGTTGGATTGTTCTGCTGCAATCAAGTTGGAGGCCGGCAGGGATCAGACCTTAAGCACATTCGATGAGGTATTGCAGATGTCCATTTTGGATGTTCAGGGGGAACCATGGCTGATTATCTCCAAGGGGCCTAGGGGTGTTCCTCAAATATTAGTCAGAGAAGAAGTCCCTACTACCATTACTGAATGCCTCCAGGGTCAGAGCCTTCCAAATTTTATAAAGCGGACATCCCATTGAAGAAAAAGCTCCTTCTCCTAAGGAGCCACAGAGTGAATGGCAGGGTTGTTTAGTGCTTTGATGGCAATTAAACCTCCTCAGGGAGTTTCTGTTCCAGCCCACCATCCCTTGGTCCCCTAAAAACATACTTCTCAATATCTTAATACAAGAAATCTGGACAAAGTCTGAAAAAATGGGGGGACAAAGACCCAGAGTTATTTAAATATTGCACTTATAAACTTAGAAAGTTGCTAAAGTAGCAGAATTGGTGTTAACATACATTTTCTGAAGGATTTGAAGTCTGAAACTCAAACATGTGTCATTATTTGGTGACTTCAGTCCTCAGTTTATCCCAGTGATTTGCCAGACAACCACAAATTTTATGAGGAACAGACCAAAAATATGAGGCAAATATCTGGACATTTTGCAAAAATCTGGACAGTTGAGAGGTATGCCTAAAAAGACCCAGGGGACAGGATTCCTCTGAAGAGGAGCCGGATTCAGACGAGGAATCTCTTGCTTATTCTTCTCAGATTCCATCTCTTTTGGACTATGGATCAGAAGAAGAGGAATCTACAAGTCCTGATACTCCCTTTGAAGAGATTTCTTTTGGGGCACAATCTCCAGGATGATGGAGTTCTTTAAATGGGAATGTGCTCAGGTTTTTGAGGTACGTAAAATATATTATGAATTGCTGCAGATAGATTCTCCTAAACCTTCTGCTGTTCCTCTGTCTTGGCTGCCTTGTTGGATGCATTTTCTAATGTTTCTAATGCTCCAGACTCTCAGCCCCCTGCTCCCAAGAAATCTGAGAGATTCTATAGGTTGCCTGCAGACTGTTAATTTTTGTACAAGTGTCCTTCTGCTGACCCTTTGGTGATGTCTGTAGCTTTTGACAAGCCCTCTCAATTGCTTCCTTCTCCCAAGTTACTGTCTTCTGATAAAGATAGCAGGACCATGGAAAGGCTAGACAAGAAGGTTTATACCTCTGCGAAATTGGCTTTTAGGGCTGTTATTTATCAGACCCATATGTCCAGGTATTTGTTGGCTCTCCTATCTTAGGCTTGTCAGGTTATTTCTGATTTTCCAGACGCTGAGGGTAAAACTTCTGCTATTTCCCTGTTAGGGACTTCCTCCCAGGTGGTTCATCATTCCATCAAGTGTTGTTATGATGCAGCAGATGGCTCTTCTATGGCTGCTGTTTTTGGGTCAGTGATGAGAAGGTATTCTTGGCTTCAGCTTCAACCCTTGCTTAATGATATTAAGGTTAAGTTGATGGCTGCCCCTCTTGATAATAAACACTTGTTTGGTGAAGCTGCTGCTGCTATGTTTAAGTCTCTTCAGGATAAGGGCAAGGCTTTACAGGAACTTAAACATATGTTTGTTTCTCCTGTGCCTAAATTTCAGAGAAACTACCCCAATAAGCCAGCCTTTATTCACAGGCAATCTTGCCCTCCTCCTAAGGGTAAGAAGGGTGGCAAGTGGGTTCCTCCTGCTAAGGTTAGTCAGACTTCAGTGTCTCATAGTTTCATAGTTTCATAGATTAGTACTAGGCTAACTGCCCTTGCGAGCCATTTTAAGCCTAGCCAATTATCTCCCTGTGAGATTCAAACCCTGTACCTTGTGTTTGTAAGGCAAACACCTTAACCATTAGGCCACCCTCCCAAGAAGTCTTCTTTTCCAGATAAACTAGGTGCTTTCTTCTTTCTCTTCACCTTTTTCTGTCTCTTCCTGTTTCACTACAGATTACTCAGGATTCTTGGGTCCTATCCATTATTCGCTAGAGGTATTTCATGGTTTGGAAATCCATTCCCCCTTTTATGGGTATTCCTCAGCCCCTTCAGGAAAAACTCTCCTTCTTTCCAGAGGTGCTTTGGGACCTCTTGACTCAAGGTAGTATCCAATAGATGCCTGTGTCCCAAAGGGGGAGGAAGTTTTACTCCAGGGTGTTTCTAGTACCCAGAAAAGATGGTACTTGGAGACTAATTTTAGACCTTTCTCATCTAAATACTTTTCTGAAGGTGCCCTCCTTTTGAATTTTGCCCCTTCAGACTTTGTTTCCTCTTTTGCTTTCTCAGGCCTATATGGTGTGTCTGGGTCTCAAGGATGCTTATCTCCATATCCTGATCCATCCTGTTTTCAGGAAGTTTTTACATTTCTCTGTTGCTTCCTCGCTTTTTTTAGTTCTCTTCTTTTCCATTTGTCCTTTCTACTGCCCCAAGGGTATTCACCAGATGCCTCACTCCTGTGATTGCTTTTTGCAGCATTCAAGGGATCCAAGTATTTCTTTACTTGGATGACCTTCTATTTCAGGCATCCTCTCCAGACATCCTTTTGCAAAATATTCATTTTGCCATTTCTCTTCTACAAAGCCTGAGTTTTACAATAAACATCAAAATGTCTTTTCTGACTCCTTCTCAAGACCATGTTTTTCTGGGGTGCAGGATACAGACTGTGCCTTTATTGGTATCCCTGCCTCCTCCCAAGGCTTTAACACACATTTTCTTCTTTCAAACTGTTCTTCCTCTGGCCTCTATAACATCCAGGGAATTTCTGAGAGCTCTGGGGTTCATGGCATCTGTCATCCCTATGCTTCCTCTGGCCAAACTCCACATGAGGAAGTTTCAGTGTTTCTGAAGTCAGTTTGGCTTCAACATGTGCATCCCCTAGATTTTTTAGTTTTTCTTCTACCTTGTTTCAAGAGGGAACTTGACTGGTGGATCCCACAGTTGTCTCTAAATACAGGACTCCCTTTCCATCTCCCTCTTCCCTCTTAATAGCTGTTCAGTGACACTTACGATGTGGGATGGGGAGCAGCCTTTGGCTTCCTAAAGGTACAGGGGGTGTGGTTTCTTCTTCAACAGAAAGAGAACATCAGTGCCAAGAGATGAGAGCTCTTCTGCTTGTGCCTCAGGCTTTTCATACTCTTTTACCCCCATGACCACAAAGGTATTTACAGACAATACCACAGTGATGTGGTATGTAAACAAACAGGAGGAACAAGATCTTACCTTCTTTTTTGGTTGGCACTCCTGCTGTGGGATCTTGCTATCCAGTATCAAGTGACTCTTTAGGCAGTTTACATTCCTACAGGTCAAAACGTTGTGGCAGACACTCTGAGCAGGTCCTTAACTCAATCCCATGAATGGGTGCTTCATAGGGATGTGTTTCTGGACATTGTCCACCATTGGGGTACTCCTCAAATAGATCTTTTTGCCTCCCCTCTGAACAGACAACTTCCTCTATTTTGTCTCAGAGTCTCAGGTCCTCTGGTTTGGAAGGTAGGCCCCCTATGTTTTTCTTGGAAGGGGATGCTTCTTTATGCTTTCCCTCCCCTTCCCCTTATTCCAAAAGTCCTGTTCAAAATTCAACAGGATGCTCTCAAAATCATGATGGTGACTCCCTTTTGGCTGAGACAGCATTGGTTTCCTCTTATTCTGCATTTAGCCAAGGGTAATCATCACAAGTTACCTTACAGGGTGGACGTACTCACACAGGACAAGGGATCTCTCATCCATCCCCACCTGTCCACTCTTCAATTGACACTGTGGGTGATAGGATTTTGATTCCACATAGACACCTTTTTCTGAGGATATGTTTAGGGTCCTACAGGCGGCAAGAAACCCAATACTAGGAAATCCTACTTATCCAGATGGAGGAGGTTTTCTGTTTGGTGTCTTTCTCATAACATAAATCCACTTCCTGTGGATGTTCCTTTGGTTCTCTCTCTTATCTGTGTGAATTGCTCAATGCTGGGTTGGCTTATTCATCTGTTAAGGCCCACTTATCAGCTGTCTCTGCTTGTCTGCCTTTATCTCCTCCTTTAGCTTGTAGATTTGAATCTAAACAATTCCTTAAAGGTGTCCTTCTTATTTGGCCTTCCAGGAAGCCTATTCCTCCTCCCTGAGATCTTGATTTTGTTTTGGAAAAATTGACTTGGGCTCCTTTTAAGCCTGCAGCTTCAGCTTCTTTGCAAAATGTCTCTTGAAAGACTGTACTTTTGTTGGCCCTTACTTCTGCCACATGGGTGTCTGAGCTTCAAGCCCTTATGGCTTGTCCTTCTTTTTTTTTTTCTTAAGGACAGGGTGTCCTTGTCCACTAATCCTTTTATGCCCAAGGTGGTGAATGAGTTGTCCCTTAATCAGTCTATTCATTTGCCCACTTTTTCCCCCCTGCAATCTGCTAGTAAGAAGGTGCTGCACACTTTAGATGTGCATCGACAACTCAGATTTTATTTGGCTAAGACTAAGACTTTTCATAAATCTGATCAGCTCTTTGTTTCCATTCATCCTAGAGCCGGCTGTTTCCAAGCAACCTATTTCTGCTTAGATTTCTAAAGCCATTTCTTTTTGTTATGCATTCCATTTCAAGAGCCTTTCCTCGTCTGTTAAGACTCATTCTACTAGTGCTGTGGCTTCTTCTCTTGCTTTTTTTCAAGGGTTTGGATAATAACTCTATTCTTGAGGCAGCTACCTGTACTTCTGTGCATACATTTATCAAGTGCTACAAGTTGGATAGTATCTCGAGAGCTAGAGCTGGTTTTGCTAGGGTCATCCTTCATGGCTTCCTAGATGGCTCTGCTGGTCATTACTCCTCCCAAGTTTCTTCCTGAGCGTTGGCACTCTCCCTAATGCTATGAATGCTGCAACAGTGAAATGGAAGGACATAGTACAGTTGTGTAAAATCTTACCATAATGATAGATGTCCTTCTCTTTACTGTTGAAGTATTCACTCCCTCCTTCTGTCTCCTGCTCCATTTCTCTTCTGGATGTACCTAATATCTCTTTTTTTTTTGACCGGTGTTCCTATCGGGACTTTCAATTCTGAAGATGGTACATCCGGACGTCACCTTTATGCCCTATGCTATGAGAACAGCATATGTATGGCATGCCTTAAAGCAACCTTAAGGCTTTGATATACTGGCTGGACATTGAGTGACCCTTGGCAGGGGATTCCTAATGTAATGAATAATGTAACAGTGAAGAGAAGGACATCTACCATTATGGTAAGATTTTGCACAAATGTACTTTTCACTATGGTTGACCTTTGCATTTGGAAACTTTAAAGCCCATCTCCCAGTGATCAAGCAACTACTACAGTACCATACATTTTCCTTGTAGCTGTGGGTAGGTGTTCAGTGAAACCTTTATACCATGCTTATTCCTGCATGTGATGCTAGACCTTTACTGGGAATTTGTATGGTCCATTGAGTCCCAATATACTGCTTGATCTTTTCAGTGAAAACTGCTAACTTCCCCTGAAGTTGTCATCTGAGAAGCCATTTGATTAAGTAAGATGATGCCCCCTCATGGTGTGTGCGTGTATGTGTGTGTATGTTGTGGGGGTCTGCTTCCCTCTACTTCTCTCAGGGCCACTAAGTTGTTTTTTGTGTAAGTTATGTTTCACTGAAATGGTCTGTCAACATGCATTGACTTGATGAACCACACTACAACCTATTTACTGTCTTGCAGTCTGATGGTCAGGGTGTTGTCTTCCTTACTCCCACTAGGAAGTGAACAATTGTACTAGTGGCACTGTTCAGTAGTTAGGAGACTACCATGTCCACCAAATGTTTCATTCTACCTGTTTTGGCTAACCATACAACAATCAGGGCTTCCTCTTGAACCTAGGTTATCAGCAACACTTTGCTAACAAGCAGGTTCCGTTACCCACTAATGAAAAGCTAGACTGTTGGAGTTATGTACATAGTCTGTATGAATTTCAGTGTGGAGTGTGACACATGATGTGGAAGACATGCAACATTAGAGCACTATTGACAAAAGATGACAGTAAACATGCTGGAAGAAGAGCATGATAACAAGTGTGGCCCCCCTCAAATATGAAGTTATGGCTGGTCTCTATGTCTTGTAAGTTATATTGTACAGGATCAGGAATAGAAAGTGTGCTTTTTGTACTAACGTATGCAGTGGACATGAAAAAAATATCCCAAGACAAGCTTGCCTGCTTCTTTCTAAATGTAGTTCCTTCTTTTAACAATGCACACTCTGTCTTGAGTGGCAGGTGTTTACCTGGAAATTTGTACCTGTTTTTTGTTGCACTTGAGAAGGATTGTAGTATTTAAAGTTAAAAGCATTGTGGGAACAGCTTAATCTGCAGTGCTTTCTGGAGCAGATCCAGGAGGTTTTCCACACTCTCTGGCTCCTTATTTTCAGTCTCCTACCCATGTTTGCTAAATACTGTCATAAGATAAATGTCCTCCGATTCATCTGTGGTCTTCTAAGTGAGCATTCCAGCTCTGAGGGAGAATTTTGAAAGGAACACTGGAATGTCTAAGGAGTGTTGTGATTTTCTGTAACCCCCCCCCACAATTTTCCAGAGATGTACCCCTTCCTCATCCTCTCCTGGCACCACTTTTTCTCTGTCTTTTACAGTTTGCTTTCTGCTGTATGTTATGGCTTCTTTGTTTTTCACTTCCTTGCCTTTTGTTATTGGCTAAAAATATGCATTATTCCTTTGTCAAGAATCAATCATTGCATGCCTGAAAATTATTGAATCCTATTCTAGGAGGGTAAGAATCCTGCTAGTATGTTTATTGCTATACATACATTAATATGGTTGTGAGTGTACCTCAGATCATGTGAAAGGTATCTGTAGAACAATGTGCATCTTAACTTTGTTATAGAATAACTTCAGATAAATCCAATGTTCTTCTTTATATATCAATATTTACTATACCCATTTCTGGTGGCTGGATATTAGGAAGAATATGCACAGACTAGAAATCCAGAAAAAAGTTAAAATGTCCCAAAGTAGTACCTTAAGCCATATAAGGCTTTCAAATACTATGATATGTATATTCTGAAGGTGAGAAGGGATAGGTAACACTTGTAGTGAGAAAGTGGGTTGCACATATCTTATGAGGTACTTAATACAGAGAAAAGGTGAAAGTGTGTTTTTTTTTTGTAGTAAGAGTTTTGAAGAACAAGCAGACATAAAAGTGTGAAAAGATAAAGGTAGGTAAATGTTTTATTAAAATATAATTTTTGTTTCTTGCTTTCTTTTTATCCTCCCTGTTGGGATAAGAGCTGAGTGTGGTTGGAGTTGTCATCCTTTGCAGCCCTCAGTTTCCTGGATGTGCCTGAAACTGTTATACGTGTATCTCAGCTGGCACTGCATGGCTTAGCATGTAGAATACACCAGGAAGTCACAGCTTGCTGATACAAACTGATAATAAGTCAAGCATCCCTTCCCTGCTTTAGGAACTTATAGGTTCATAGGTTGGTTCATAGGTTGGTACTAGGCTATCAGCCCTAGGGCCTATACAAGCCTAGCCATAACAATTCCCTGGCTATTTCTTCCCACATTATTTACTTTCCTGGAACCCTGTCTAGCAGGGCGACTGACGTGATCCCTAGGGTGAATTTCCTTTCTCCCATCCAATCGTCAAGGTTCCTCTTGAAGAGGTCCAAAGAGGCACTCTGCTTGACATGTATGGGCAATCTATTCCAGAGTCTGGGGAGTCTCTGGGTCAGGAACCTATCCCTCCAACATGTTTTGTTTATTGTGATGACAAGGTTTAGATCCCTGGAGTGTGTAGCTCTGAGGGATTGGGATTTCTTTAAGTGTAGCATGTCCAACAGCTCTGGGTTTGACATGGCCTTGTATGTTAAGCAGAGATCGCCTCTGAGTAGACGATATGCAACAGAGTATAGCTGGAGTTTTTTAAGGTGGTCAGCGTAGGGCATCTGCTTTAGGCCTGTGATTCTTTTAGTGAGGTATTTCTGAGGCCTTTCCAGTTGTTGCAGATGTCTTGAGAGGTACATACCAAATGGGGCGTTGTATTCTATAATGGGTCTAATGAGGGATGAGTACAGTGGGACAATGACCTCCTTTTTCTGGATGAAAAGCCCTTCGTGATGAGGTGTGCCACATAGAAGGATTTCCTGACTGTTGTGGTGATGTGGTTATCGAAGGTGAGACCACTGTCCACCTGTGTCCCTAAGTCTCTTATCACACTTTCTGTGTTTAGTGTATTGCCACCTATATGGTAATTCATGGATACATGTTTTTTCCCAAAGGGATAACAATACATTTCTTGGCATTGAGCTTGAGCCCATGGCTCTGGCACCAAGCATCTGTTTCTGTAAGGCCCTTTTGTAGAGTATCTACATCATTTGGGGATTCAATAATGGCTCCCAGTTTGCAGTCATCTGCAAACTTTGTTAGCCAGAGTCCCTTAGTGTTGACCTGTACTTCAGAGAAGTAGATGCCAAACAAGAGCGGCCCCAGGACTGAACCCTGAGGTACTCCACTTGTCACTTGTCTGGAGCTGGATTTGGAGTCGCCTACTTTTACAGTGTGGGTTCTATCAGTAAGCCATTTAGCAACCCATTGGGTGACATAGGGATTAATGCCCAACTTAGTAAGTTTATCTATGATTCCAGAGTGGGGGATGGTGTCAAAGGCCTTGGCAAGGTCTAGATAGGCTGTGTGGACCACCTTACCCTTGTCCATGGCTCTGGAGACTGATTCAAAGAAGTCAATCAGGTTCAGGAGACAAGATCGGCCCTTCACAAACCCAAACTGGGTGGGGTCCAGTGTTTGAAGGTTGCCAATGTCTTTGTTTATAAGTTCCATGATAATACGCTCCATGGCCTTGCAGATAAGGCTTGTCAGACTGATGGGACGGTAGTTTCCGGGATCCAAGGTGGATCCCCCTTTGTGGATTGGGATAACTGTAGCTCTGCGCCACTCAGTGGGCACGAAACCTGAGGTGAGGCTATGATTAAACATGACACTTAGGTGAGGTGCCAGTTCATATTGTAGTTCATGTAGTACACAGCTCGGGATGTCATCTGGTCCCATGGATGCTGTATTCTTGGCTTTAGAGAGTGCGTTTTGTACCTGTGTGGCCGTTATTACTGGAATTTGGCAATCTTCCGGTATTGAGATGGGCCATTTAGGGGTGAGAGTGGGGTGAAGTTGGCACTGAATCGATCTGCCAGGATATTGGCAATATCCTTCGGATCAGTATATTTAATGCCATTCTGTTTTAGCTCAGAGCAGATCTGAGCATTGCCATTTAGATTCTTGACATAATTATAGAATGCTTTGTGGTTGTCTTTGGAATCTTTGGCAATTTTATTTTCGTAACTAGCTTTGGATGATTTTATGAGGCATCTCAGTTTCTTACTGAGGCTAGTAAGGGAGTTTTTTGCATCCTGGGATTTTCCTCTTTTCTGCAAAAGTTTCTTCCTTTTGTTGTAAAGTTTGTTTATGGCAGGGGACCACCAGATTGGCTTCCTTTTTTTGCAACTCTCACTAGTTCCCCAGTTTTCTTCAGAGCTACTTTAATGGCATCATAGCCGGACTTAGGCATAGGTGAACTAGGTGGCAGCCTAGGGCACCACTATAGCATGGGCACTTTTCCAGTATTTATTCGGTGTAGGTAGACCAGGATGGGGGCACCAGGTGGTGTGGTGGAGGGTGCCATGGAGCCCTTTTGCCTAGGGCACCAGTTGATGAATGGGATATATTCCCTTGAAACACTGCTACCCCCTCTCTTATCCTAAGATGGGAACGTTAATAATGAACACTTACATCCCATCTGTCCCTGTCTGTCTCCTTCAATGTCCAGGCCACTAGATTAACATCGGTCAGCTGGTGTGTAACCATGGTGCCATCCATCTATTCCATGGAGGCAGTGAAAGGTGGAAGCTGAAGATAACAGTAGAGAATGTGAGCTGTAGCCTAAAATGGCAACATAGGAAGTAATCATTTTCCCTCCAGTAATTGTCGTATATCCATCTTCTGCAATGATGTGAAAAGTACTTCTCTGCAGAATAAAGTTGTAGTTTCCTGGGAAAGTCTTTCTGTGGACTATATGGGGTTAAGAATGTCAAGTGTGAACCAGTCTGACTCACATTAGGAAATGATAATGAGATATGGGCAGATCGGCTCTATATTATAAAATCAAATGTTTAGCTTGTTGACAGCTAAACATCAAAGCCTTAAAATCATGAATGGCCAATACCGCACATTTTTTCTTAGGGAAAAAATTTGCTTGGCCGTCAGAAACATACACAAACCTTAAACTCTATTTAAGTGGGGGGATTCACCCCCCCCAACTAAATATACCAACTCCGAGATTGCTATACATTAGGGAAAAGGGCAACTTCCTGATAACGGCCAAGGAAATTTTTTCCCTATGAAAAAATTCACAGAAGTGGCCGTTCACGGTTTTACACTTTCACTCTTTAGCTGTTGACATTTAGGTGTTCGACAAGCGAAATTCACATAATATAGACCCGGCAGATATGAAGGTAGGTAGGTAGGCAGTGAGAGAGATAGAGAGATAGAACCCACACTTTGTGTGTTCTTTATAAATGATTTTTAAAACGGTATTCATTACTTTTAAGTATGTTGCAGAGAATAATCAGCATTTTTTTTCCTAAAGTTAAATTTGCAGAGCAGTTGCTAATCTTTTGCTAGAACAATGAATGAAAAAAATTTAGGCATGGGGTTCTGAGACAACTCTCAGGATCAGTTTATTGAGTCTGAAATATATACTCATTAAAGGAAGAGAAATTTAATTTGAAGAGTAAATTTACAGCAGAGGCAGTAATAAAAATGGCAGATCTAGCACTTTGCTTCCGTTTCAATATTTGCAGAATATAGAAAAGCATGAACCATAACCTGAATACTATACACTTGTCTGAACAATCATCATGCTGTAAGGTACTCTCCACAACATGATGCATTTATTGGGTTCCACATGATTTCCTGGAACAGTTGCACAAACATGATTGATATTTTGCAGGCTTGAATGGTTGCAGTTAATGTGATCATGTAAGATTTGATGAAGTATGTGATTATCATCTATGGGGAAAATGGGACACTAATTACCAGTGTGACTGTCAGTTTGGGCTGGAAAAGCTGGGTAATTAGTCTGAAACTGTTTGTCAAAATGGTATAATTGATATGTGGTATTAGACTTTAACAAAGCTTGGACAGGGCGTGCTGCTCCATAGCTGTCTAGTAATTATGTAAATAGGAAAACAACTGCATATTATCCAGGCACATTTGTCAAATGCAGTTAAATGATCATTTCTGTGGCTTTGCAAAATGCCAATATTGCCTTGTACATAACTACCAAACTCCCACAGAAGAATATTTTCTCTCCATGAAAGATGTGCTGTTTAACTTTTGCTCTTGAAAGGTTTTTTGTTGAAGACTGTGAAAAATATTTTTGTGCAATGGGCAAATGCTTAAGAAATATTTGGTTTTGCTCTTGACATTCCATAATGTGTGAAACTACAATATCAGAGTTCAATTCTGGTTTAAAAAATGCAGATACATGATGCCTTTAATTTTTTCTACTTTAAAACATATTTACTCAGAGTTTATGATAGTAGCAGCTTTTTGTTGTTATATCTTTTACGTATTGAACTAATGACTTTCTGAATACATGTAAAGCAAAACTGATAGAACAACAGATTATCGGTTGTAGTTACGAATGCATATATTCATGCATGTACATATACAGGCAGAAGATAAACATATTGGTTGAAATACAGGCAGATGGATAGATACATGTGGAGATATCATAAAGTGATGTATAAAGAAAATGACATTCCATACCTCATTGCTTCATTGCAAACACATAAATAACTACAATAGGTGTTGCACTTAGCACTACAACTAAAACTTTATTTCTTTGATTGAAAGGTACAGAATCCAGAGTAAACTAGGATTTGAGCAACAGTGGCTGATAACTTTCTGAACAAAGGCAAATATCATTTACATACATTTGTCATATTTAGACTTTACTTTCAGGTTTTTATTATACAACCCTTCCATACACAAATCTGAAAACTCAGTCATCAAGAGGCATATTATATTTCTGCATGTACAGAAGGCCATAAACCACTCTGGTGCACAAATGGAAAGTGCATGGTGCAAGCTGTGTTTTCTTCCTGCACTAAATTCCTCTTCATGTAGGATGCTATGTATTTAACAGGAGCAGGCTAGAGTATACTTATTTTTGGAAAACTCTAGCATCTCTGTGTATTATGGAAAGGGCAGATACAATGTTGCTTTAAGAGAATGAATGCCGCCATTTGACTGTCTCTGCTGCATTGACATTTACGCTACCTGAACTTTTGAGTTGTTAAAGTTTTACAGATCATAGTACCTCAGGCTAGTCCTAGACATGAATGGCAAGGTTTTCCACAGAGCATGTGGCAGTCTATATCATAGGATCATAGGAGGTTACTAGGTTAATGGCCCTGGGGCCCTTACAAGCCTAGCCAAGAGTTTATCCCCCAAAGGAAACCTCACTCAGCACCTGTCGCCCCTGTCAATGAGGGACACAGGTGGAATCCCTCGGAAACATTTGTGGTTTCCCATCCACTCATCAAGGTTGCACTTGAAGAGGGTCAGAGAGGTGCTCAGTTTGACATGTATGGGAAGTCTATAGGGTCATAGGATGTTACTTGGCTAATGGCCCTGGACCCCTTACAAGCCTAGCCAAGAATTTATTTCCCAAAAGAAACCTCAGTCAGCACAACTGTTATAAGTCGCATCCCCTAGTACCCACAGTCAGGGATCTGTCAATTTGTCTTCTGGTTCTGCCCCCAGTGTTTTAGTCCTGCCTGGTCCTAAGTATTCTGTCAAGAAATTGATCACTAGTGTTTTTTTTTGAGAGTTTTAAGATCAGGCATGGATTGAATTATCAACAATTTATTAGTAATCAGAGAAGAGTAATTTAAGTAACAGGAAGTGACAGGGAATAGTAGTCTCTAAATAATATGTACAAAGCAATTCAGTGAAATTACAGCCAAAACAGCAAGCTGCTCAGTTTTTGTTTCCAACAAAACCAGCAACAAGCATCAGTTTAGCTTCACTCTCCAAAATACATTATTTTTAAACAAACCCTCATGCAGATACATACAGGACCTCATCAGAAAGACACTGACAGAGAAATATGTGTAAAAAGACATTTGCATGCCTTTCATTATTAGGGTATCAGGGGGTCTATGTACAGTTCCCTAAAAATCAGGAATGTTTACAGTCCTTTAATAATGCACTCAGGCACTCAGGCCAAGACTCCACAAGATATGGAGAAATGTTTTAATGTTACTTCCACTTTATCTTGCCTATGTGGCACAGAGGTACTAATCCCTTGTAGTGACCCAGATAACAGGGTCAAATAGCAGATCCTGCCAAGCAGGTAAGGAGAAGAGTGAAGGGGCGTGGCCTGCTGACCTTTTCTGGCAGGAGGGGAAAGTTTTAGTCACGGCACTCAGACAGCACAAAGGAAAGTTCAGTTTCACAAGTGAAGACTGGAGGAACCAATTCCCATGTTGGAGAGAAAGGGGTGACGCTGCTTGCTGGCAAAATCCCTAATAGTAGTGAGGGACAGCCACTGTGGTTAACCTGCTGCATGCTTCCCTTCTGCTTTGCAAGCTGAATGAACCACCCCAGATAGCTCTCTGAATGAGGGCCCCTCCCAGTTGACTCTCATCTCAGTAATGGGGACTGTATAGGTTAACTGGCTGACAGAGAGCTGATGATCAACAAAGAGAGAGACAATGGGGGCAAAGAGTGCAAAAAAATGTTACAGCCACTTTGCTAACATGCCATAAGTCGAGAATGGTTTATGTTCTGAAATATTTGGCTTTACACAAAGTCTACAATGTTATTAACTCTTCCAACCCCAGCTGTTACCAATTGAGGATGAAAATAACAATGCCAGAGTCATCGGACAGATTTATAAAGGATTCAGAAAGAAAGACCTGGCGGTAAAATACAGAAATGTGTGCACAGAAATGTTTACAAATTTCACATTAGCAATGGATTTACTCATTTAATTACTGTGGCCCTCTTTCACTTACGTCTTTGTTACACACAGAATGAACAAAAACAACATGAAAATTATTTTGATTCAGCATATTACATTATATAATGTGATGCTGAATTATGCTAGAGTTGAATGAATCAAATAATATCAAAGGAATGCATTGCTAATGATAGGATATCAAGCATAGTTTTGCAGATTAAACATACATTACATCCCATATGAAATATAGGAATGGCTTAGCTCAGTGGCATTGGAATGCACAATGGCATATGCCTTTAATAGTACACATGAACCATAAATCCAGAATCCACTAGATATATGTATGTTTTTTTTCTGTTGTCATCTGATCAACAAACCATAACTGGAAAATGCCTTTTGTTCTGAAACATTTTGCTTAAAACAAGAGGGCTAGACACCAGGTAATACATCAGAAACAAGAAAGCAAGCAAATGTCTCAGAGAAAATGTTTAGAAAATGTAGCCTCCTACCTCATGTACTCCAAGTCAAGCTAAGGAAATAGCTTTCCTTATACAGGAAGGTAAAAAGAGAAAACACACAGGAGCTGTGAACATTAAAAAAATGTGACTTGATCCACTAAGAACTTTCCTGACGTAAATTTATTTATTTTATTATAGGTCTATGTTGACTGGGAAAATCTGACTTGGCAGAGGCCTAGAGAGGAAAAGCTCTACCAAAGTGCATGTGTATTAACAAGTGAATTTCAGACAGTTCTCAGAAAAATAATAGTTCTATTTCTCATGAAACAGCAAACATAATTACAAGATAGGTGTATACAGTAAAGTATTTACATCAACAATTATAAGTCTGTACAGCTGTTCCAGATGTAAAATCTTGCATAAGTAAATGGATTGATACTGCGGAAGGGAAATATTATTATAAAGAAGTTTAGTGTTCTTACTTTTCAGTAAAGAAAGGTTTGCAAGGAGTTCAAGATACGTAATGAAGTAAATTATAAAATTATGTAGGAAGGGAGATTTTAGTATCGCATAGGTCTGTAAAAAGTTCAAGAGATATAATGAAGTAAGTTATAAAGTTAGACTGTTAGCATGTGATATGTTGCAAATTGCTGAAGGCTGAACAGTAATCCACCAGTTTAAATTTCAGACAGGCACAAAAAACAACTTTTTATCCTGATTACATCTGAGAGAGAAGCTGCTTATGTCACCCAGGTTTCCAGTCCCCATCCACTAGCTTTGTTTCCACTCTTTCCATAAAGTAGCCCAGCTAAATGTATCCCTGCAAGTTCTCTTCTTATGGCAGAAACAAAGTAATAAAAATGTCCTCACTCCATTTATAAATGTCAGGTGATTTAGGAACTTACTGAGTGGCAGCACTGGTTTATATATACACATGGGCATCACATTTCCTCCCAACAGGTTTTGTTATTTTTGCTTTTGCCCTACATCATGTATGCAGCATAGGCTTTTCACCTATGGAATGCCTATTCAGTCATTTTCCAGATTGCTGTCCCTTTAATCTTAGTGAACCCTTGTATCCCTAGAGACATACCGGGGCAAGGTTACATTAGTAATTCGTAGGATTCGCCATATTCTTGAAGGATTCCTGACTCTGCCGTTCCTTACTGAACACTGGGTGCTGGTACACTGGACGAGAGGTGCTTCTGAACTGTTTTAGTCTTCTGTGTCATTCAGCATACTACAGTCTCATGTTTTGAAGGACTGAAGCAAAATTAGTGAAAATTTCTGATTGCCTGTCCTGATCCACTAAGAACATTCCTGGTGTAAATTTTACTGTGGGTTGAAGGCATATCTTTTAACTGTACAGATTTTCACAGAATGTCCAGATTTTGACCTCATATTTTTGGCCCATTTTTCATAAAATTGCAGTCTTCTCGCAAATTAGTGGTAAATCTTTAAAGATTGAAGTTAGAAAATAATAACATGCATTTTGAGTTTCAGACTTCATATCCTTCAAAAGAATTCATGCTAATGCAAAACCTGTTATTCCATCAACTTTCTAAGTTTGTAAGAGCAATATTTAAAATTGTCCCTATTGTTGGGCCTTTGTTACAATTTTATTTAATGCTTTGTGCAGATTTCTTGCTCTAAGAAGTTGAGAGGTGGTTGAAGATTGGCATAATGGTTAAGGTGCGTACCTCAAAGACACAAGGTACAGGGTTTCATTCTTGTATTGGGAAGCATGGCTCAGCTTAAAAAGGTTACCTTGGATCATTAGTCTAGTATGAACCTATGAACAATTAAATGCTATGGTGTTATAATAAAAGGATATAAGAATCTCACCAAAGAACTATTAATATCTTCTGGAATGTACATATTCTAAAAAAGAAAATGTGTGCAGAGTAGGTTATGCAATTAATTCTGACCCCTCTGCCATGGCTAACATTCTCAGTAATTATTCCTTCTTTCTTGGTGTGCACATTTGTCTGACATTGTGGAGCACCTCTTGAGAATATGAATTTCACCGACGTGCCTTTTAATGTCACTTTGGTTCTTCTTAGTCTGAAGATTCTAAATATTTGCCCAGCTCTGTCACATATAGTGATAAAGCCCTGACAGTAACACTGATTGTCACGCTGCCAGCCCAGCTATCTGGAATTTTGTAAATAATTCTATAATTGTATGTTATGTACTGAGCTTCAATAATGTAACCACAGCATACCCTGTTGGAACATAGAAGATTAAATTGCAAAACTTAAGAATAGTTGAGGTTAAGTTACTATATAGCTGGGTCATAAACAAGAGATGTTATCTCTCAGTTTCAGTTCAATAACAGACAAATTGTCTAGAGCTAGAAGTTTTTCTATTGTCTTGAAAGAAAAGTAATTACTAGGTTTAAAATGTAAAGTGTTTTATTGTTTTATGACTTCCATGATCTGGCAAACATCTGAGAGACATGTATTTTTAACAGAGAGATGTTAAATCTTATTAGTTTCTGGTTTAGCCTGGGAACTGAAGTTAGGTGACAAAAAGTGATGTCATCCAGGCTAACCCAGCAGTAAAATGTGATATTGATTTAAGAACTCTCTTGGAGAGAGACTGTGCATTTTGTATTTTGTCTTGGACCTAGAAAGAACATCCATTCATCATCATCATCATATGTACTTGCCTGTCTAAGTAAGACTCAGGGCATAGTATCTCTTAGATATAGATAGGAATATAGTAAAGATTAGTTTAGATGTTTTCTGTATTTATTTGAGACTGCCCTGCAATGTTGTTTTAAAATACTTCCTGTGATTTTCAACTTTGAAGTCACTGTGTTGAGTTACTGAGTATTGTCTTGTTCTTTTATTATTTATTATTAAATATATTTAAACCTATCTTTGTGGCTGATATTTGTGAGAAATATTTAAGCTCTTAGAGTACTTGCATATGTATTTGGTGACACTGTACAGGCCACCCCTAATAGCCTGACGCTTAGTCAAAACTACTATTTGGAGTAATAGTAACATTACACAATAGAATTGGATACCCTTTGTAAGGGCCTTATAGTAGCTGATAAGTAAGAGTTGGCTGGTGGCATCTGGAACTACCTTATAGTCTGTGCAAAAGGGGGCATAGCTAGTAAACCTGTGCCAGCTTTCCCCAGGTGTGTGTGTGTGCTTGTATATAAATCAAATCCCAAAGTGTGTGTGTGTGTGTGTGTGTGTGTGTGTGTGTGTGTGTGTGTGTGTGTGTGTGTGTGTGTCAGCTACTTGGGCAGGGACACAAAGCACTGGATGGACAGAGAGGTTGCTGGAGGTCTTAGCCTGGCCACTCGGCTGAGATCTCAACCCTATAGCTGTGCCAGTGGGGAGTTTTATTGGGGATCTGGAGAAAGAGGGAGAAGCCAGCCCCAGACTGACTGTGATCTCTGTGTGCTCTTAAGAGAAATTGCACTTTACTGTGTGTACTTGTCATCCTCCCAATGTGTATGTCCCTTACGTGTTGCCAGTGGTGAGGATTGAGGCTCCTTGATTCCTGGGCCAGTGCAGGGGCGTCACACTAATGACCTGAGTTCAGGTAGTACTGTGGGCACTGGAAGAGCTGGGTGGGGATTAAAATAAGTGACCAACACCAGCTTGGTCATCCTTGGTGAAAATAGTAGTGGTTTCAATTGACCAGTCATCAACATTTAAGAGCAGGCTTATACAAGACTAAAAAAGCTAGAACCAAGGATGTGCACTTGTTGATCCCAAGGCAGTAATGGGAGTCCTTATTAGTCCTTAAGTGGAAGAATACAAATAAATTGGGAAGGTGTAGAATACCTCTCCAGTGAAATGGCTACTCATGTTAACTTTCAGGAAGGGCACAAAACCACCTCTTGGGTACTGGGGTGATGACTCTTCCAGTTAGTTCTTGTTTTGGTAATTGCAGGCAAAATTCTATAGGACTTTTTTTCTCGGGTACATCTTCTTTAAAAGCTTTTTAGAATATATCAGATCAAGTGCCTACAGCTGAATCCACAACTTTACTGAGTACCATGAGATGGAAGTATTATTTATCTATAAAGCTGAGAAAGAACGAAAGAAAGAAAAGAAAGAAATGGGGGGAGATAAACACATGGACATATTACAAAATGAGCTGCAGCAATTTCAGGTGGATCATCAACTGAGAAGAGAAATTTATCTTTTCAAAGATATTACTTTCCACAGTGATCTCTGAAATCACTCTCATTCTTACACTATTAAAATCAGTACCAACAAAATACAATGTGATAATGTTGAGGGTGCTGTACTTAAGTAAAACTTGGATGCGGACATTCTTGTTGCATTCTATCAAAGCTGAATTAACAAGAAATGACCTAAGATGAACCCATAACAGCATGCTCGTTAGAAGAGCACTTGGGGATTAGGCTGCTACAATTTAATAGTTCATGGACATTGGTGAGCAAACAAAATCATTTCCTGGAACTGAAGAATGTATGGTAATGGTATGTGCCACATATTGTTTGGGTGAGAATTGGGTCCTTCAGCAGTATCTACTTGTTTGCAATTAAATAGTTTTCTTAGCTTGGTATTCTATAAATGAGAGCTGAAAAATGTAAGTTTTCCCAGTCTGAAGGAGCAGGTCTGAATAGAAGGAGAGGAGGCATAGTTGTTCCTTTGTAGCAACTATGATACTAAAGTAATACAAGTGTTTGAATGTATCTGCATGTACAATTAGTTAATGCCAAAAGTTTAACAGATCTGGTTAATTATTACTTCACTTTATGAGTGCCGGAACCATAGAGCCAGGGGGAGGGGGACCCCTTCCACTTTTACAGTTGCAAGGCCTATTGGGAAAAAATAACGAAGTAGAGTTTTCACGCTAACGTGGATTCATGTGCGGAAGTTAAACTAACTAAACTAGCTGCTCTTGTTCTCTTATTGCTCTGTGTTACAGGAGTTGTGCTGCTGCTGTTCTGTTGGTGCTGCCAGAGACACAGTCATGCCAGTAAGGAGAGTTTTAGTCTTTTATTTGCAGGAGTTATGTTGCTTGTGTGTGTGTGTGTGTGTGTGTGTGTGTGTATATAAAATGCCCCAGTTAGGTATACATGGTGGTTACTGTTACTCAGGCTCAAACAAGAGCCTGAATTCTCTACCCATACCGTCACTTGTGATTCAGGGGAGTTGAGTCCATAGCTCTCCACTGTCCAGATTTTCACAGAATAGTTGGCTCATACTTTTGGTCTGTTCCTCTTAAAATGTGTGGTTTTCTGGCAAATCAGTGAGAACTGAATTCACTAAATAATGATAGCCCTTTAAGTTTCAGTATTCCTATCTTTCAGGAAATACATGCTAACACAAAACACTTTATTTTAGCAACTTTCTAAGATTTTACAAGCAATATTTAAAATGTGTCCCTGGTTTTGGGCCTTTGCCCCCCCCAAATACATTTTCCCCCGGATTCATGAAGCTCGGCGTAAGGCAGGTGTGAGGCCTGCACCGGCCGTGCGGCGTATAAATGGTGTAGTAGCACCATATGCATATTAATGAAGGTGCACCGCCACCACATCTATGTGCATAGGACACATGCGCGAGTGCATGGGGCGTTACTAAGCTGCACCCGGAGGTGTGTCAATGTCGGCTGGTGATGAGCAACCTAAACTGCTGAATATTATAGCCTGCCTGCAATAGTAATCGCACCTATCAGTGTCCGTGGATAATGAAACGTATGCAAAGCATGCAAGACAGTTCCCGGCCACACAAAATGGAGAACCAAACAAAAATGCACGCAACACAATATGAGTTTCCGTCCATGGAACAAATGATATTTAAAATCGTGTGTCCGTAATGTACTGCACTGTCAGTAGTTATACCCAGTGGAAGTGAAGCGCATCATGTCAGCGCGCCGCCAATACACACGTCTAGCCCCATGGGCATGGTCACCAGCAGTCCCATAGTGGTAGTGATAGTACACAGCTGGGCAGTTGTGGCTATATAACAACCGTAAAGAAACCTGACAGTCCAAATTGTATACCAAACACACACAAACATATGTATATTAAAATGTGCTATACACATGAACAGGAACGTAACCGTCACATACACATAGGATGCTATATGCAGAACCGGGATATCCAAAAGCAGAACCCATGCATGCAAATGCAATACGCAACAACCCCTGTATGGCACATAACCTGCACCCATGTCCGAATGTCCACCAAATCCAGCTACCAGCCTTGCGCAGCCGTACACCTACACATAGCGAGTATTCCCCATATGTAGTAGGAAGTATCGTCCTAGGCAGTGTCAGGATTGCAAATATGTATCCCACATTTGTAAACATCCCATCACAGTTACGTAAATCCAAATGCCTGCGCGTTCATGTTTCGGCAAAATGTGTGTACATCCTGCATGGGATAAGTAACCTGTTGAAACCTCAGAGTTGTTTACACACCACAGTGTCCAGTACTGTACACATCTGGACAAAACATGTATGTGTAGTCACGGTACTGTTCAGTTTCTACACAGACATGCAAAACATACTACGCAGGATGGAACATCTGTCCACCATGCAGGTCACCCCACTAGGGTTGCCACCTGTTCAGATGGCCAAGGTGGGACATCCCTTGTAGAAATGTGAGAATTTGCAGGATAAAACATACCCCCGGCCAGTGCAAAGGACAGAATTACACTTGTATGCCAAGATAAAAGCTTATTCCATAGCATTTGAATAGCTTATGCTATCCCAAATAATAGTTATGTGTACCAGATACAAAATACCTGTATCATGCAACTAGTAAAGAAAATAAGAAATATATTTTTGTCTTAAAATCACAGGACATTAGCCATGTCTTAGGTTTCATCGCAGGACACAACTGTCCAAAGTGGGACCTCCCCTCGCAAAGAGGAACAGGTGGTAACCCTACTCCCCACTGAATTACGACAGTATATATTCAACTCAATCACATACCGACACCACCTCTCAACCTATTACAGCAACAAAATCTGGACAAAGCCTAAAAGGATGGGTGGACAAATAGGGACAGATGTAATTACTGCTCTCACAAACTTCGAAAGTTCACAGAATAATAGTATGTACATAAGCATGAAATGTTGTGAAGGATGTGGGCAGGGGTGTAGCTAGGATTTTCAAATTTGTACTCACAGCTCTCAAACTGCTACCCCCCTCCCCAGCCAAGCTACGGCCATTCTCGTAATTCATGGTTTGCTCTTTTAGTGTCAATGAAGAGGCATTCACTGTAATGCCTCTTCAGTAATATAATATAAATTCACTCAAACTTGGTTCCTTGAATTGAAAATTAACCTGAAATGTCAGTTCTTTGAAAAATGCAGCATGGTAGTTGGAGTAGAGACTTTATGCTTTTGTTTTCTGTAACTAAGGTACAGGTTTTGAGCTTGAGTAAATTACTAACCACCTGCTACCACTAACTAGGATGTTTCATTCACACACACCCCTACCTACCTCTTAGTGCAAGAAATATGGACAAAGCCTAAAATAAACAGGGACAGATATTAAATAATGTTCTCGTGAACTTAGAAAGTTGCTAGAATAACAGGATTTGTGCTAGTATGAATTTTTCTAAAGGACATGAAGTCTGAAGCTCAAATGTCTGTCATTATTTAGCAACTTCAGCCTTCAATGATTTTCTAGAAAATCACAAAATTTATGAGGAACAGACAAAAAATATGGGGCAAAAATCTGGACATTCTGCAAAATTTGGACAGTTAAGAGGTATGCTACCTACCACACACACACACACACACACACACACACACACACACACAAACACAAACACACAACCTCTCAACCTCTTACAGCAACAAACTCATAAATAAAACTGAGGCAAAGGCCCAAAAATAAGGACATTTTTTTAAATATTGCTCTTATAAACTTAGAAAGATAATAGAATAGTAGTAGGTCTTGCAGCAGTACGAATTTTCTGAAAGGTATGAAATCTGAAACTGAAATGTCTGCATTATTTTCTAACTTCAGTCTTTAACAATTTGCCACTAATTTGCCAGAAAACTGCAATTTTATGAAATACGGACCAAAAATGTGATGCAAAAATATAAAATTGCCAGACAATACAGCTGGGAACCTGTCAAAGGAGGGACACCATTTTAATATGAGCACAGTTAACTTAGAGCAGCTGACAAAATTAGAGAATCTACATGCATTTCTGAAATAAAAGTAATGTATAACTCTGATCATTACAGTTATTTATAAAAGTAAAGTAAACCCTCTATGTTTTCTTCCAAAATTGCTATTTTGTGGAGGGATCATTAGGGGAAGAGCAACATTTTGAGTCAAAATCAGGGACAGTTGAGGTTTGGCTATGCCTAATTCTATAAAGCAATTTGCATGTACCTCTCAACCTGTTAATGCAATAAATCTGGACAAGGCCAAATATATTGAGGGAACATATAAACAGTACTAAAAATTGCTCTTGTATAAACTGGGACAGTTGATAGAACAGGTCTTATTTTAGCATGCATTTTTCTGAAGGTTATAAAGTCTGAAACTAGTGTGTCATTATTTAGTGACTTAATTCCTAAATCATTTGCCAGAAAACCACACATTGAGGAACAAACCAAAAATAAGAAGCAAAAAATCTATTCATTCTTTGAAAATCTGGACAGTTGGGAGGTATAGTTCAGCTGGGGCTGTCTAAGTTTGCCACCCTTCCCCCTCACAAAACCATGGTCGAATGGAGCCTCCCCCTGCAGCCATTCCAATGATCCATTACTTTGCTATTTCACTCCATTTACCATAAACACTAATGTGCATACTGATTTACTTCTATGATGATTTGAACTTCATTTGAAAGTTTTATTTTGCATTTTACAGCACAAACACAAAGACGTCTGCTAAACAAACTTGGCATTAAAACTTCTCTGTCCTTGAAACTCACATTCATTGAAACAACATTAAAACCCACATTCAAAGAAAAATACATTTTACCCGTGGCAAATAAAAATTAATTCTAGGCTGCTTTTAAATCATAGGCCCCTTGCATACGAAACATACATGTGCTCTTTGATACACCTTCCTATTGCTTTGAACATCTTTTCAGTAAACAATGAAACAAAACTGCCCAATTCAGAACATTTCCATCATAAAAGTCTAGTCAAACTTCTACAGTCCACCATTATCAGTAAATAATATGCACAATCTCTGAAGTAGTAAAAAAAGTCATCTAAATAATTCCACGTTAAATAAATCTAACTAATTAAGAGGTTGCTGCTAGCAATCACCTTTATATTTCATGACTTCACCGAAAAATAGTGTCTGATGCCCCTGAGGAATAAATTGCCTAAATTACATTAATAATAAGCTAGTAATATTGCAATAGGAAATGGATGGCAAACTGATAACAGGCTCATAGTTAGTGTCTTAACTTTCAGTACAGCAGCATTCACCCCTTATGGGAGTAGAACCAACAACCTTCTGCATTAAAAGCAAGTACACAACATTTTGTGCTACTAGCAATGTGAGCCGACTTAGCATAATCAGCACTAAACTTCTCTTCCCCTGTAGCTCTCAGTTCCTTGTAAAATCTACGCAATACTCAACTACATCTCAACTTCGCAGTACAAGTCGTCTGGAAAAAGCCAAATTTATTGGGGTGGGTCAAAAGGGCAAAAAACAGGAACACATTAAACATTGCTTGTATAATCTTGGAAAGCTGCTAGAATAAAATGCTGTGTTACCATCATACATTTTACTGCCAAGGTCACTGTGCAAAATAGTCAGAACAACATACCACTATGCCAAATCGCCTGCTTTGTGAAAGAGAGGAAGACTGAAACTTAAATGGCTATCATTTAATGAATTCAGTTCTCACCATAGCTGTCAACCTCTTAACACAAAACACCTGGACAAACCCAGTAATGAGGGAATACAGCCCTCAAACATATTCAGTGAATTCAGTTCTTGCCATAGCTGTTAACCTTAGCACAAAAAAACCTGGACAAAGCCAATAACAGGGTATTACAGTCCCAAAAATAAGGACAAATTTCAAATAGTCATAAACTTAAAAAAATTGCTATAAAAAAGGTTGTGTTAGTATATATTTATTGCTAGAATAAAAAGTTGTTTTACTATGTCACAAACACAGGGATAAGATGCAGACTCCACACAAAAGGCACCCAGCCAAGAATCAAACCAGAAAACCTACAGCTGTGAGGCAACAATACCGCCACTGCACCATCAAATATGTAAGGAAGTAAACATTCAGAAACCTGAAGTCTGAAATTTAAATGCCTGTCAATTTGTTAAACAGGACAGTCTGACTTGGAACAAAAAAACCCCACAATTCTCAGCAGAGGCCCAGGAAAAAATAATGCAGACATGTCTTTGTAACATGGGAGGACACAAAAGCAAACCCACACAAACACAGGGAGAAGATACAGACCCCCCCACAAAGAAGGCACCCCAGCCAACAAAAGCAAACCCACACAAACACAGGGAGAAGATACAGACCCCCCCCACAAAGAAGGCACCCCAGCCAACAAAAGCAAACCCACACAAACACAGGGAGAAGATACAGACCCCCCCCACAAAGAAGGCACCCCAGCCAAGAACCTACAGCTGTGAGGCATCAATGCTACGTTGCTACCACTGCACCATCAAATTTCAAGCATTGCAATATTTAAAAACCACAGATACGATACAGATATTGATCAGATCAAATATCAGGCAAAAATCTGCAATTTTTTTTGCAAATGGTGGTGGGTAGGGAATTCAGGTCTTTAACACCTGCATACAAGGTACAGGGTTCAAGCCTGAGGTATTCCCTACCACATCACCAGTACATCCCACCTGGGGCATTTACACACACACTGTATTACATATATAAAATTTGCATATATAGACATAAAAATGCAGTATTTTAATTCATTGTCCTTAAATGCAAAAATGTACATTCTACTACTTACTGTTCAAAATTAACAGTTAATGCAGACAGCAACAACAACCTTTTTTGTTAATAACTTGACAATTTCAGTTTACAGATAAAAAGTAAGACAACTGGCTTATGTTTATTTCTTGACAGATATAAAGTCAGGTTATTGGCCTCTTGCTCTCTGAAAATGATAGCTGCTTCTCAAGAACTTAAAAGTACTGACCAGAGGTTTGTTTGTAAAGTGGATCCAAACATACACACACAT